>NC_053022.1:414291110-414532666 GCF_003073215.2 Triticum urartu | reverse complement strand
ATCTGTGTGTCCTGTGAACCAAAGAAGACAAAAGAAAGAGAAAGAGTCGCACACTCGACCTCTAAGCTAGGGGTTAGTCGCCGCTAGGCACTATCAACCCTAACCAAGGACGAGACTCGACCTAGCATGCATGCTATAACTTAGGGCGCCAGCGCTTCATTTATTTATGCTCATGGTCTGCGCCTGGCTTTGTACAAAGGGTTACATGCGTCATCGGCAAGGCTCATACAAAAGGTGGCTTGCCGGGGGGCCCGGCAAGCCGCGCCTCACGGGTAAAACTTGCGAAGATGCTCAATGTTCCAGGAATTACTCACCGGAACGGCATCTTCGGTCTCCAGGCGGACTGCGCCGGGCCTGGTGACTCGTATTACCCGATAAGGGCCTTCCCACTTTGGCGTCAACTTGTTGGAATTCTTGGCCAATTGAATGCGCCGAAGAACAAGGTCGCCTTCCTCAAAGCTTCGGGCATGAACCTTGCGGCTATGGTAGCGGCGCAAGGCTTGCTGGTAGCGCGCTGCTCTCACAGCCGCCCGAAGACGATCTTCCTCAAGGAGCGTTGCATCATCTTGCCGCAATTGCTCTTGCTCAAGCTCGTTATAAGCGAGTACTCAAGGTGACCCGTATATGAGTTCCGTGGGGAGAACTGCTTCTGCCCCGTATACCAGGGCAAAGGGTGTCTGGACGGTGGCTCGATTTGGTGTCGTTCTGATTGACCAAAGAACCGCCGGCAATTCATCAATCCAGCGTCTTCCACTCCTGTGCAGTCTGTCAAAGGTCTTTGTCCTCAGGCCTCGCAGTACTTCAGCATTTGCCCTCTTAGCTTGACCATTGCTTCGTGGGTGAGCAACAGAAGCGAAACAGACCTTGCTGTCGAGGTCTTGAAGGTGTGGGTGAGCAACACGTATGGGATCACAAGAATCCCTACTACGGTTAGCGGGGTGCGGGGTCGTGAGAAGAGCGGATCAAACAGATAGTACACAGTTTGTTTATCCAGGTTCAGGCTGCGAGGATGCGTAAAACCCTACTCCTCCTTCGGTGGATGTATATTCCTGTTCTTGAGCTAGCTCTGGGGCATTAGGAGCTCCAAAAAAGCCGAATCCTTCTCCTGGTCGCCTCGGGCCTCCTTTTATAGAAAAAGGGGTCACCAAAGTGGCACACAAGAGATGGAAAGGGTACAGTGATGCGAGGTTATCCCTTGCATTACATTACAAGGCGCATTTAATGCGTCTTGCTTAGGTGTCCTTGCTTTATCGGGGACGGGGGAGAAACTTGTCTCGTCCGTCGCCGCTCCTTCTTGTGTCGACATGCGCCCTGGCCAGCGATGCCTGTGATGCCATGTAGGTAGGTAGGCAGCTGAGGTGGCGCAGTGGTGGGTCTTCACAAAGATCTGCATGCCGCCACGCAGGTGCCTGCCTAGCTGGTTGGGTCGGCAGCTACATGCGTACGGTGGTGGAGGTTTAGTCGGCGTGGGCCTGATGGTGGCCCTGCGGATGTCCTTGGCAAGGGCCTTGCCGGGGCCCCGGCAAGGGTCTTGCCGAGGCGCCTGCTGTCATCCCTGGCAAGGCGCTTGCCAGGGGTCTCGTGGTCTTCCCTGGCTGGTATCTCGCCAAAGGTCGTCGTCTTATTAGTGCGTATCTGATCTTGAATGTCTTCACAAAGATCTGCATGCCACCACGGGGATGTCTCCTGAATCCTTGCCCCTTGGGGGCAGTGGACTCAAGGGTAATTTGCTCCGTAGGCGTGGAGCGAGTCGCCGCGGCAAGGGTCTTGCCGGTGTTGCCAAAGCTGTCTCCCGGCAAGGATCTTGCCGGGGGATTCTGCTTCGTCCCTTTTGCTCTTCGTGGTCTTGGCCTTGGCGTCGTCCTAATTCCCTTGAGCTTCGGTCTTACCCTGGCTCACCTCCCTTGCCTCGCTTGGTGTGGTGGTGCCCGTGGCTCAGACTATCCATGCACAGTTATAGGGGTACAAAAAAGTGTACCCCTCTTTTTGTACACCGACAGCGGTCTACCGGTAGTAAACCAAGGCCGCATGGCAAGTCTCGGTCCAATCCAGAAATGTTTAACACCCACACACGAAAAGAGGTAGAAAGGACCACCGGAGGACATAGGAGCGCCGGAATGCAAAACGGACAACGGGGAAAATGCTCGGATGCATGAGGCGAGCACGTATGCAAATGCAATGCACATGATGACATGATATGAGATGCATGACAAAGACAAAACACACGGAGACAAAAACCCGACAACGATGAAATAAAATAACTTAGTGCCGAAAACGGCAAGAGTTGGACTACAAATAAGGTAGGTTACATCCGTAAGGCCTCCTTTTAATAGAGTACCGGAACAAAGCATTAGCACATAGTGAATACATGAACTCCTCAAACTATGGTCATCACTGGTAAGTATCCCGATTATTGTCACTTCGGGGTTAACGAATCATAACACATAATAGGTGACTATAGACTTGCAAGATAGGATCAAGAACTCTCATATATTGATGAAAACATAATAGGTTCAGATCTGAATCATGGTACTCAGGCCCTAGTGACAAGCATTAAGCATAGCAAAGTCATAGCAACATCAATCTCAGAACATAGTGGATACTAGGGATCAAACCCTAACAAAACTAACTCGATTACATGATAAATCTCATCCAACCCATCACCTTCCAGCAAGCCTACGATGGAATTACTCATGCACGGCGGTGAGCATCATGAAATTGGTGATAGAGGATGGTTGTTGATGACGACGACGACGGATTCCCCTCTCCGGAGCCCCGAATGGACTCCAAATCAGCCCTCGTGAGAGGTTTTAGGGCTTGGCGGCGGCTCCGTGTCATAAAATGCGATGAATCCTTTTCTCTTATTTTTTTTTCTCCCCGAAACCAAATATATAGAGTAGGAGTTGAGGTCGGAGGAGCTCCAGGGGGGCACGAGGTAGGGGGAGCGCCCTAGGGGGGCAAGCGCGCCCCCACCCTCGTCGACAGGTGGTGGGCCCCTGGTCTTCATCTTTTGCAAGGATTTTTTATTATTTCTGAATAGATGTTCTGTGAAGTTTCAGGTCATTCCGAGAACTTTTGTTTCTGCACATAAATAACACCATAACAATTCTGCTGAAAACACCATCAGTTCGGGTTAGTTCCATTCAAATCATGAAAGCTAGAGTCCAAAACAAGGGCAAAAGTGTTTGGAAAAGTAGATACGACGGAGACGAATCAACTCCCCCAAGCTTAAACCTTTGCTTGTCCTCCAGCAATTCAGTTGATAAACTGAAAGTGATAAAGAAAAACTTTTACAAACTCTATTTGCTCTTGTTGTTTTAAATATGTAAAGCCATCATTCAAGTTTTCAGCAAAGATTATGACTAACCACATTCACAATAACGCTTAGGTCTCAAGTTTACTCATATCAATGGCATAATCAACTAGCGAGCAATTATTATAAATCTCGGATGACAACACTTTCTCAAAACAATCATAATATGATAAAACAAGATGGTATCTTGCTAGCCCTTTCTGAGACCGCAAAACATAAATGCAGAGCACCTTTAAAGATCAAGGACTGACTAGACATTGCAATTCATGGTAAAAGAGATCCAGTCAAGTCATACTCAATCAGTAATGAATGCAAATGACAGTGGTGCTCTCCAACTGGTGCTTTTTAATAAGAGGATGATGACTCTACATAAAAGTAAATAGATAGGCCCTTCGCAGAGGGAAGCAGGGATTTGTAGAGGTGCCAGAGCTCGGTTTTGAAATAGAGATGAATAATAGTTTGAGCGGTATACTTCCATTGTCAACATAACAACCAAGAGATGGCGATATCTTCCATGCTACACACATTATAGGCAGTTCCCAAACAGAATGGTAAAGTTTATACTCCCCCTCCACCAACAAGCATCAATCCATGGCTTGCTCGAAACAACGAGTTCCTCCAACTAACAAGAGTCCCATGGGGAGTTTTGTTTGCAATTATTTTGATTTGATTTGCATAAAGCATGGGACTGGGCATCCTGGTGACCAGCCACTTTCTCGTGAGTGAGCACCGGAGTCCACTCCTCTTGAGAATAACCCGCCTAACATGGAAGATACGGGCAGCCCTAGTTGATACATGAGCTATTCGAGCATACAAAACAAGATATTTATTTGAAGGTTTAGAGTTTGGCACATACAAATTTACTTGGAACCGTAGGTAGATACCGTATATAGGTAGGTATGGTGGACTCATATGGAATAACTTTGGGGTTTATGGGATTGGATGCACAAGCGGTATTCCCGCTTAGTACAGGTGAAGGCTAGAAAAAGACTGGGAAGCGACCAGCTAGAGAGCGACAACAGTCATGAACATGCATTAAAATTAATCAACACCGAATGCAAGCATGAGTAGGATCTAATGCACCATGAAAATAAATATTGTAGAGGCTATGTTGATTTTGTTTCAACTACATGCGTGAACATGTGCCAAGTCAAGCCACTCGAATCATTCAAAAGAGGATACCACCCTATCATACCACATCACAACCATTTTAATAACATGTTGGCACGCAAGGTAAACCATTATAAGCTCCTAGCTAATTAAGCATGCCATAAGCAACTATAATCTCTAATTGTCATTGCAAACATGTTTATTCATAGTAGGCTGAATCAGGAACGATGAACTAATCATATTTACAAAAACAAGAGAGGTCGAGTTCATACTAGCTTTTCTAATCTCAATAAGTTCATCATATAATCATCACAATTGCCTTTCACTTGCACGACCGAACGATGTGGATAATAATAATAGTGCACGTGCATTGGACTAAGCTGGAATCTGCAAGCATTCAATAAACAGGAGAAGACAAGGCAATATGGGCTCTTTTGTCAGATCAACAATAATGCATATAAGAGCCACTTCAACAATTTAATCATGATCTTGTCCTATCGACCCCCAAAGAAAAGAAAAGAAAAGAAATAGAACTATTTACATGGGAAAGCTCCCAACAAGCAAAAAGAAGAACATGAAATCTTTTTGGGTTTTCTTTTTAATTACTATTACAAGCATGGAAATTAAAACTAGCTAAAAGCTACAACTAATTTTTTTTCTTGAGGTTTATTAAACTCACAAGAAGAAAGCATAAAAAGGAAATAAACTATCATGTATATTACAATAAAAAAGTATGAGCACCGACATCTAGCAATGAGTGTGTGAACATGAATGTAACGTCGGTGGGAAATACGTACTCTCCCAAGCTTAGGCTCGATGAATCTCTTCATTATTTTCTGAAAAATTCTGAAATTTTTAGTAACTTCAAAATAAAAGTGAACCAAACTCAACAATATTGATAGCAACTACTCCTACAAGTGCCTGGAGACAATATCATACATCAAAACTACTTTTCTCAAACCGACTGTTAACCAGTCGGCTCACGGCCTTCTATCCAACTTGCTAAAAAACTCTAAAACGGCTAAGTACTTTCCTTGCCAAAGTAGCCAAGCATTTGATCCAACGACAGTCCGCAGAGCGGCTGCCCGACGGGCAAGCTAGGCAACTAAGGGAAAGCGGCAAAGGAAAAGGCCAAAAGAGCAATGAGCAAGAAAAGATAGAACTTGGATAAATATTTACATAGCATAGGCCCTTGGCCGAATCTTCGAGCAGAAGTTCAAAATACACCCCGCGGGTGGAATTGTGCAAATTAACAAGTTCTTCAAGACTACTAAAGCAGATAAAATAAAGATAAGGCGGCAGCTTAGGAAGCGGCAGATGGATTCAGAGGGTCGGAGGAGGCGGCAGCGTCAGGCGTTGGGGCGGCCGGCCGTGCAGTCTCGGCTTGATCGCCTCCGGCGGCAGTCGGCTCGGTCGCGCGCAGCTCGTTACTGGAGGTGCGGTCGAGCTGAGGCCGGCCGTATGCTCCGTCTTCTGGTTCTTCCGCCTCGCCTCCGTCCTCCGCCTCGCCTTCCTCCTCGGCGCTGGAACCGATCACCTCCGCCGAGTCCTCGCCGTAGTCTGGGTTCATCCCAAACCACTCCGGTGGTACCTCCTCGCCGTCTTCAGACCGCTCGGGGACGAAGATGCCGGTGTCAGTGTACTCGGCGATCGCCGCAGCACGCTTGATGAGGGCGTCTTCCGCGGCTGCCAGCTCCGGCTGGGACTCCGGCCGGAGTGTGGCCAGCCGGTCTAAGTCCAGCCCCGGATACCACGCCTTGACGAACTCCAAGGCCCGGCGTGCTCCAGCTCGGGCCGAGGAACCCTTCCAGGCCTCAAGACGACCAGCCGCGACCTCCAGCCAGTCGGCAGTCCGACTGGGGGTGCGTGGAGCCTGCATGTCCGGCCATAGGGTGGCAATCGCTTGGGCACCGACATGTTGAAGCCGGCGCAGCATCCGGTGAGTCGGCCGAAGGCGAGCCTCGATGCTCAGTATATGCTCATCAAGGGTTCGGGGGGCGTCGGCGGCGATCTCTGCGCCTTCCGCCCTCTGACCTTCACGGTCAGCCTCGATGGCTTGGATGGCGTCCTACGAGTGCCCAGGGAAGAAGTCTGCCAAGACAGAAGAAACGAAGAAACAAGTCAAAAATCAGGAGTCGGCACAATTTATAATCGGCAGCTCGAAGAAAGAAAGTAAAGAAACACACCATCAACAATGTCTTCAATCTCATGGAAGCCGGAGGCTAGCAGTGCCTCTTTGTCAGTCCAGGAGGAGCGCTCGCTCGTGAACTCGGCCAGGAGGGTGGTTTATGCCTCCTCCGCCTCCTTCTGCGTCTTCGCATGCAGCTCCCTCTACTCTGCCAATTGAGTGGCCAGCAGATCGCGCTCTTTGGCGAGCTTGCTGCACTCCTCCCCCTTGGCGCGCAGCGCGGAGTTGGCTTCGCTCAGCTGCTGTTGAAGAATAGCGTTGGCTTCTAAAGAGAAGGAAGAAAGAAGGTATTAAGTCATCAATAAAGAAGGTCGCCGGGGAGATCCAACCCGATTGCTCAGAAGTCGGCCCGAATCTCGGGGACTACAGCCCGCGGGTGCGCCAGCGCGTCCCCGCAAAAGAAGAAAAATGACTTATTCCGGCTCTCCGACAAGTCGGCAGTCCACTTGCCCAGCTCTTCAACGTTATGGTTGAAGGCAGTAATGCGGAGGTTGTGGTAGTCCTGCAACAAGTGTTTCAGGCAAAAGTTAGTACCCGGAGCTCACCAATTGGAGTTCCGGGCCGCCTTCTCAGCAACCGGCCCGAAACTCGGGGATACACCCAGTGGGTGCGCTAGCGCGCCCCCACGGAGAGGACAAAAGAGAAAACATACCTGGACGGCTGCCCACGATGCCAAGTACGCCTTGGTGTAGTTCTGGATGGCGTCGCCCTCAGCTCGAAGCTTCGCCTGGACGTATAGAAGCGCCTGGTTCAGCGGCCCTGTGCCGCCTCCTCGCACCCACCCAATGGGTGCGGCGCTCGTTGCTTCTGCGTCTGGGATCGCCGAGCTGGCGGTGCCGACCTCCAGGGGGCGGGGTGCCGAAGTCACCTTCTCCAGACGGTGGCGCGTTGGCGAGCCGACTTGGAGGAGTAGCCTCGCCACGGCCTTGTCTTCGGTCGGCGGCACCAGAGGGTCCGCTGGCCGTTTGCCTTGCGCGCTCCCAGATGGAGGCGGAGGCGGCGGCGGAACGATCACGTCCGGCGTGGAAGAGTAGTCACCTTCCCTCTCCATGACGGGGTTCTCGCCACCGGCTTCCCCAGTCTTCCCCGTGCACTCCGGAGGCGGCGGCGCAGAGTTCAGCGGGGTGACGAACACCGTCGATTGGCAGTGCGCGGCCTCCTCAGCCTGCCGCTTCGTCGCAACGACGGCCTCGGCCTCGGCCAGTTTCTTCTTGGCGGAGGCCTCCGCCTTATCGGCCTCCACCTTCTCCAGGCGGGCGACCTCTTCCTCATTGCGCTTCTCCTGCGCATTCCGCTCTGTCGCCTCCTGGAGGTCGGCGGCGGGGTCAGTCCACCGAGTGGAGGTGGACGTCTCCGCTGACCCCATGACAGAGGCGGCGACGACCCTCTCAAGAGTGAGGGAAGCCCTGAAGCAAGGGAAGAAAGTAAAAGACTCAGACAAAGCCACAAAGAAAGAATAAAGAGTTGAGACAGAATACTCACACGGAGACCAGTGGCGGCTTCTTCACTTCCTTACGGAAGCAGATGGCCTTCACAGCCGCCTCGTCCCGCCGGCTCGCCGCAGCCGAACCTTGGGCTTCTTCGGCCGACTTCCTAACAAGGTCGGCACGGCCCTATGCTTCTTCCCGCCGCCTGGAGCACCCGGCGCGGCAGAAGAGCCCGCGCCAGGCTCGCTGGCTCCTGGCCGATGGCGGGGGGCGACTTCTCCCTCAGCCTCGTCGTCAGGCCAGTTGGCGAAAGTGGCCGAAGGCCTGGAGCCGCCTACTACTCCTCCTCCTCGCTCCGCGTCATCTTCCAAAGCTGCCGCTCCCAGATCGGGGTCGTCGACGTCACTCTCTGCCCGGTCGGCAGGGAACTCGCGGGCCGGCCCCGTGGTGCCGGATGGTGGATGGAGGAGGGGATTCTGACCAAAGCCGACTGGTCAGGCTGCACAAAACAAACTCGGCAAGAAAGAAGACAATCCAAAGAAAGAAAGAAAAGGCAACTCACTACGGGCGGGGGGTTGGTGCGGGAGTATGGCTCCTTGCCGAACCGCCAATCCTCTAGGAGCTTGCAGTTCGAGAGGTAGTTCACCATGTAGGCCACCTCCTCGTGAGGCATGTCGTTGGTGCACATCCGACTCGGGTCACGGTGCCCGCTCATTTGGCATATCATGTGGGGGCGACCTTGGAGCGGGAGAACTCGGCGCGCCACGAAGGCAGCCAGTAGGTTTGGACCAGTCAAGCCCTCCGACTGCGTCAGCACTTGGAGACGCGTGACGGCACCGGCTCCCGCAGGTGTCAGCGACTTGGCCCGGTACGACCAATTGGGCAGTCTCCCAGCCGGCGGGCCGGCTTCGAAAGCCGGCAGGTTGACCCAGTCGCCCCTCGCAGAGACGCTCCTGACGTAGAAGTACGATCGCTGCCACATCTTCACCGACTTTATCAGCGAGATGGTGGGGAAGGGGTTGTCGGCCCCCAACCTTCGCACGGCAATGAAAGTGCCGCATTGAGCCGGCACGCCTGCAGCCTAGGTGCCGAGCTTGGAGAAGAAGAACTCCCCCCAGAGCTCGAGGGTGGGGAGGACTCCGAGGAAGCCTTCGCACAAGGCCACAAAGGCGAATAGCAGCACCACCGTATTGGGCGTGAGGTGGTGCGGCTGGAGGCCGTAGAACTCCAGAAAAGATTGGAAGAAGCTACTCGCCGGCAGCCCCAACCCGCGCAGGCAGTGCGAGCGGAAGATGACCCGCTCGCCCTCCTGCGGCACGGGGGAAATCTCCCCCCTCGGCGCAAGACGCACCCGCACGTAATCTTCGTCGGGGAGCCGACGAGTCTTGCGGAGGAACTCGATGTGGTCGTCGTGAACTTCTGAGCCGTCCCAGGTGCCGGAGCGCACCGGGGGAGGCGCGGCGGCAGAAGAAGAACTCATCGCGAGCTGATCGCCGCGGCGTTCGTTGAAGCTTGGGCGCGCGGCGGAGCGAAGAAGGAGAAGAAGGAGAAGAGTAAGGAGTAGTGAGAAGGAGGGGCACGCGTGCTCTGCCGCGCCCCCCTCTTTCCCCTACTTATAGCCTCATGGGCTGCAAAGCCGAGGGGGCGGTCGTGGATTTACTACGCCCACGACCCCACGACCCCCACGTTTCCACGACAAAGTTACTGCATGCAGTAACTTTGCAAGAATCCCAACCGTCCACTCGGGCTACAGCGAATCCGCTGGAGCGCCGAGGCACGGTAATTGCGCCCCCCCCTACGGTCCTATCCCGTCGCACGTAGGCTGGCAGACTGGCCCGGCCACGCGTTGCCACGTGACAAGCCCGGAACGGGCGGTGTCCTGGGAGCTTAGCCAGCACGCTTCTTGGATCCCGCCATGACGTTCGAAATACTATGCAAGCCAGAGTTGGGAGGGTCCGACTCCTTCTAGTCGGCCCGGCGGGAGTCAGCAAGAACCATGTGACGAGCACCTGGAAAGAGAAACTGCTGAGGCTTCTCGGCCGATCGTCCGCGGCGCCTCACCAGCTTCGGGGACTACTGTCGGAGTAATGGGCCATGGGTAGGCCAACCCGAGCCCCAGAACCTTTCAAGACATCGGGGCAGGCTGCGCCCCTCAAGACCCCAGGATGAAGATCCGCCTTCTGAGAAGTCGACGGCAAGGCGGCCGACCGCCCACTCACAGCCGAGTCTCGGGGACCACTTCAGGATAAGCCGACTCCTGACTGGTGACTTCCAGAGAAGCCGGCTTTGGGGAGTCGGCCCGCGACTCCAACGAACCCCATATCCTCATCGGGAGGGACGGAGCCGGGGAGTGGCTACAGTAAAGCCCGCTCCCGCCCCATACCAAGGGCAGGCATGGCCACAGCACGCCGTACCCAGGGAGATCTCCGTTCGGCGTGGCACGGTTGCCGTGCTGGCCCTGACATCAGCACCGAAGGACCGAATCCTGCGCCCACGACGGCTTGTCTGTATGGCCCTAGGGCGGCGGGTCCCACCAGTCAGTGGGACCCCAGGAGACGGCAAGTGCGCCACCAGTCGGCCCCCGGAGTCAGCCAGACCCTTCCCCTGGGGCCCATGCGCCATTAATCAGATGTGATGGAGAGTGGCAATAGTGATCGCCCGCCAGGCGGCGGGGCTGTTGCCACGACTCCATGATCAAGCCCGCGTCATCAGAAGCACGGCTACAGTAATCAGCAGCCGGCAAGACCCGCCCGCGGCGGACGCGGCCTGTCGGCTCTGTACCTGGCCAGTCGGCGGGGCCCACCAGTCGGCGGGCCCCAGCAGTCGGCGCAGAATACGGAGGCGAGAGGCACTAACGGCTGGGCCCACGTCCAGCCGGATTACCATTGTACCCTTAGGGGGTAGGCCTATATAAACCCCCCAGGGCACCCATGCAAAGGGTTAGCATCCATTAGCTCCAGACCAGATCATATAGGAGAGAGAGAGCTAGCCTTGCCCTCTCCTACCTCCAGGAAACAGCTCTAGGAGCAATCGTGTAAACACTTTGCCATAGTGATCATGGGGAGACCCCGCAGAGCAGCAGTAGGGGTATTATCTCCCCGGAGAGCCCTGAAGCTGGGTAAGATTCGCCGGCGTGCATGTCTATGCCTCATCCCGTTTCCAGGCACCGGCGACGTTCTACTCGCCCCCACCATGATAAGCCATCCTTTGGGATATGTCGCACCCAACCCCCGACAAAGCCAGTCCATTCCGAGAATAAGATCAATATCCGAGTTACCAAGGACCATTGGAGAAGCCAGAAACTTGAAGTCGCCCATCATAATAGAAATATCCGGAACCTCGTAGTTTGCGAGCAAGCATTTACCCGGTGATACAACTGCTAGCGGTTTATGCAAAACTTGAGATGACAACTCATGCTTAGATGCAAAAGGTCTCGAGATGAAACAATGCGATGCACCAATGTCAAAGAGAACTTTTGCAGGAACATCGTTAACAGGAAGGTTACCCATGATGACGAGTCCTCTGCCTGAGCTGCATTCATCAAGTTGACCTTGGCGTGCTTGGGGTTATGCTTGACCACTGCGGTACTTGCTAATCTAACAGGAGGAGGAGGAGGAAGACTCCTCTGATTGAAGCATTTGTTGGCATAGTGACCCTTCTGTTGGCACTTGTTGCACGTGACCTCCGAAAGCGGACGGTGATACGGAGCACTTGATCTTGGAGCTTGAGACGAAGTCTTGTTCTGAAAGCCTGGGTTGGGTGGGTGGGAAGATCCATTGCCACCTTTGCTCTTCTATTGATAAGGCTGGCGCAACGGAGGAGGAGGCAGCCAATACTTTTGGTGCTTAGCCACTTGAGTTGAGGAAGGAGGAGTTGCATCTCTGACTGGCTTCTTGGAAGCATCGCACTTCAGTTGGCAGCCTCTTGCTTCATTGCCATGTTGTGTAACTCATCTTACTTCTTGGGCTCAAAAAGGACGAGAGCAAGCTGGAGTTCTTCTCTGAGACCACCTCTGAACTGGTATATCATGCTCTTCTCCTCAGGGACGTCTTGCTTAGCAAAACGGGTGAGCTTTTGAAACATGATGGTGTACTGGTAAACAGACAAAGAGCCTTGCTTCAGGTTGCGGAATTCCTCACGCTTGCTCTCAAGCACACTCTGAGGAATATGATGAGATTTGAAGTCTTGACAGAATTCATCCCAGGTAATCGCACGGCCTCCTCTGGAATCTTTGTATTGCTGAAACCATTCTGCAGCTTGGTCTTTGAGTTGGAAGGAGGCAAACTTGACAAAGTCCTCAGGCCTGACATTGCTGCACTAGAAATGCTTGCATATATCCACGAGCCAATCATCAGCGTCTGAGGCCTCGACATAGTTGTTGAAGGTCTTTGGCTGATTAGCGAGGAACTGGTTGAGTGTAGCAAACTGATTCTGATTGTTGTCATGGCCTTGGTTGCGCTCTTGCAGAATTTGCATGATCAGCTGTGTGTTTGCATTGGTAGCGGCCATCACAGCTTGACATGCCTCCGGAGGTGGAGGTGGTGGTGGTGGATCCTGATTCTGATTGTTGCCCTTAGCAGGAGCCATCCTGAAGAGGGTGACATCCATTAGCATCTTGACAGACAAAAATTCAAGCTGAATCAAACGCATAGAAATTGTAACTTATAGTCTTCACATCCGAACAAAATGAACGAATGCATTCCAATTGAAATGGTCACATTTCCATAAATTGAGAAGCCACTTAGATAGAGGTAGAAGAATAAAACAACAAGGTACGGACAAGAACAAATACTTGGTGAGGATTACCCAATCCCAAACCAAATATCCGCGGAAGAAGAACTAGAGCTACAAGAATTCCCACCTATGAAACTCCCGAACCTTTCCGTTTATGCAATCAGGTGTTGGGGATACAGGGGAAGCATAATATCTCACCCAAAGCTAGCAAATCCTACATCCAGCTGTATCCATCCTTCAACACATAACCAAGAAACCTTCGGAAATCTTTTACCTCAACCTTCAAAAAGCATCCATTATACGAGTTATGGCGATACTCCCGAACTCCCGCCCAGTACTGGGTGGCGTCGAGGTTATCTCACCAACAACTCAGGTATTCCAGAACTGCAACGATAAAATTGTGATGGCAACACCTCGGAGCTCAACTCCCCGGGACACTTCCACAACCCCTAAATGTCAGGAGGCACCAAGAACAATGTTCTCGTCACAAAACCATCGGAACGATTCCAATATACCCGCGTGATCCTAAAAAAATTAGTGAAATTTGAGAAGAGAAGAGTCAAAACACTATGTCAGGAGGCCTCACTAGAGCGACGAAGGGACTGAGGAGTAAAAAGAATTCCTAATCTCCTATATATATAATTCCTAAATGACTCAAAACATTTTTCTAGACTCAACAACGCCAACGATTTGATCAAGCAGGGGGCTCCTAAGGTCGGGCAAGGCTCTGATTACCAACTTGTAACGCCCTCGATGCGGCTATATCTCCTACGTGTCGAAGCACGACTTAGAGGCATAACCACATTGAAAGCAATGTCGCAAGTGAGGTAATCTTCACAAAAACCCATGTAAATAAATAAAGGGGAAAGGATACATAGTTGCCTTACACTCGCCACGTCACACAAATACATATATAAGTCATTACATTCATCCAATACATTCAGGGTCCGACTACGGTACCAAAATAAAGATCAACCCCCAAATGCGACAAAGTCCCCGATCGCCCCAACTGGGCACCACTACTGATCATCTAGGAAAGACACATAGTAACGGCGAGAGTCTTCATCGAACTCCCACTTGAGCTCGGTCATATCATCTGGAACGGTATCATTGGTCCCTGCATCTGGTTTGGAAGTAAACTATGAGTCACGTGGACTCAGCAATCTCACACCCTCGCGATCAAGACTATTTAAGCTTATAGGAAGGCTAATGGTATGAGGTGGAGCTGCAGCAAGCGACTAGCATATATGGTGGCTAACATATGCTAATGAGAGCGAGAAGAGAAGGCAAAGCACGGTCGAACAACTATGATCAAGAAGTGATCCTAGAACAACCTACGTCAAGCATAACTCCAACACCGTGTTCACTTCCCGGACACCGCCGGAAAGAGACCATCACGGTAACCCACGCGGTTGATGTATTTTAATTAAGATCAACTTCAGGTTTTCTACAACCGGACATTAACAAATTCCCATCTTCCCATAACCGCAGGCACGGCTTTCAAAAGTTCAAATCCCTGGAGGGGTGTCCCAACTTAGCCCATCACAAGCTCTCACGGTCAACGAAGGATATTCCTTCTCCCAAGACAATCCGATCAGGCTCGGCATCCCGGTTACAAGACATCCTCGACAATGGTAAAACAAGTCCAACAACACCGCCCGAATGTGCCAACAAATCCCGATAGGAGCTGCACATATCTCGTTCTCAGGGCACACTCAGATTGTCCAAACTTCCGATAAGCCAGCCCAGAGTTGCCCCTAGTGGCCACCGGCGGCTGACAAGGTGGACCAACACTCAGAGGAGCACTGGCCTGGGGGGGTTTAAATAAAGATGACCCTTGGGCTCCAGAAACCCAAGGGAAAAAGAGGCTAGGTGGCGAATGGTAAAACCAAGGTTGGGCATTGCTGGAGGAGTTTTACTCAAGGTGGACTGTCAAGGGGTTCCCATTATAAACCAACCGTGTAAGGAACGCAAAGTCCAGGAACATAACACCGACATGACGGAAACAAGGGCGCCAAGAGTGGAACAAAACACCAGGCATAAGGCTGAGCCTTCCACCCTTTACCAAGTATATAGGTGCATTAAGATAAACAAGATAATATGGTGATATCCCAACAATAAACAAGTTCCAACAAGGAACGATCTCCAAACTTCACCTGCAACTAGCAACGCTATAAGAGGGGCTGAGCAAAGCAGCAACATAGCGAAACAACGGTTTGCTAGGACAAGGTGGGTTATAGGTTTGACATGGCAATATGGGAGGCATGATAAGCAAGTGGTAGGTATCATAGCATAGGCATAGCAAAACAGCGAGCATCTAGCAAGCAAAGATAGAAGTGATTCCAAGGGTGTGGTCATCTTGCCTGCAAAGTTCTCAAAGTTGCCTTGATCCTTGTAGGCGTACTCAACGGGCTCCTCGTTCATGTACTCGTCTCCCGGCTCTACCCAAACAAGAGCAACAAGCACAAAGGAACACAATCAACCACGTGCAATGCTCAAGCAACATGATGCAAACATGGTATGATATGCGGGATGCGGTATGTGATGCATATGCAAGATTTGCAAAGGAATGATTGAACCTGGCCTCAACTTGGAAATCCAAGAGTGCCACTGGAAAGGTGAGGTGATTTTGATCGAAATCGATATAAAGATCACCGGAATCGGATGCACGGTTTGGAAATGGCAAGCAAAACAAATATGGCACCGGTCTGCGCTAAACAGCAAGTAGCCATCTAAATGCATCAAGTTAAATATGGTACAGCACTCACAAATGGCAACAAAATAAATGGCAGGGATCCACTCATGATGCTTGACAAAAGATGAACACTGAGCTACGGCTAATTCACTCATTAACATGTTCAAACAAGCATGGCAAAAGTGCAAATGATAACAGGTTTCAGACTTTGTGAAATTAACAGCATATCAGGAATTTATCATCAGGAAGAAAACTTTAGAGCATGAAAACTTCATGCTACCAGAACATATCATGGCAAAGAAAGGCATGGCATGAAGCTACTATAAGCATATAACAAAAGTCCCTTAGTGACCTTGAGCCAAAAGGGATCAGAAAATACAATTGCAAGCATGTGAACATAGCAAAAGTATAAACAGATTCAGACTTGGAGAAAAACTGGAGCATGCAAAACAGATTAACAAGTAGGCATGTTTACGAGCTCGATGCACTCACTACAGAGAATGGCATGATAATCTAAGCATACACCCTTCAATAAGACATGTCATAGAAGCTAGAAATGGCAAGAACAACATCATACCATGCACGGATCCACAACAACAAGCTCGGCAAAATCGCTAAACATGTTAACAATCTGCCAGGAACATTTTATAGCAAAAGTAGAGCTTGATTCACTCAAGATAGGGTGCTCCATAAATGCAAACAAAGACATGGATGGATAGAGCAACACAATATTAACAAAACATCCTTACTGATCATCCTCAAAAGAGGCACGTATCACTAGGAAACAACATGAACATATGGCATAACAACAAAATCAGGACAAGGACTTAGTGAAATTCTAAGTCCCTGAAATCAGCATCATTGAGTAAGCTACTTTGCATGCTTGTTCTAGTGACCACGAAGATCACAAAAATACATGGCAAGCACCTCTGTAAAGATAACATAGCATACATCAAAACACATGTAGAGCTCAGGATCAAAGCATGCACACATTAATCATGGCAAAAATGACAAAAGGTCATTTGCTGAAACAGATCTGAAACTTTCCTCACATAGCCCTCTTCCAACAGCATTTCGGGCATCAAGATGAGCTAAAATGAAAATGATGCAATGAGATGAAATTATGTACTCGTCGAGACGAACATTTTGATATGCTACACGCATGAATTGGAGCTACGGATGCAGAGTTATGGCATGTCAAAGTATGCATAAAAATTAGGGTTCGAAGGAAAAAAGTCAACCCTCGTCCCAGATCCAGATCCGGGGCACTGTAGCTTCACGGAGGTCGAGGTTCGTCGGATCAGCGCCGGAGATGTCGCGGGACGTCGCCGGACTTGGAGATCCAGCCGGGAGGAGGAGGCGGTGGTCAACGCGGGGAACGGCGCCGGAGTTGGGGACGGCAATGGCGGCGAGGCGCGGCGTCGACGATGCGGGCGCGGAGCAGCCGGACCGGTCGAGGCGGCGGCAGAGCGGTGGGCGCCGGTGTCGAGGTGGCGCGGTGGCTCGTCGGCTCAGGGAGGAGAAGGGGCGGCGCGGCGGATGGGCCAAGGAGGGCCCGCGGCGGGCCTCAAGGGTCGGCGCAGATCGTGGCGATGTGGGGCGCCGGGCGGGTGATGTGTCAGCGCCTGATTGCTCCGGGGCGGTGCACGGACGCGTCCGGCTAGACTTTGGACATGTCCGGCGGCTGGAGAGGAAGGAGACTAGGGTTTCGGGGAAAAAGACCCGAAAATGAAAAGGAGGGGCCTATTTATAGAGGTAGAGGGAGCTAGGAAGCTCCAAATGAGGTGCGGTTTGCGGCCATGCGATCGTGATCGAACGCTCTAGATGGTAGAAGGGGTTAAGGTGGGTTTTGGGCCAGTTTGGAAGGGTGTTGGGCTGCAACACACACGAGGCCTTTTCGGTCCCTCGGTTAACCGATGGAGTATCAAACGAAGTCCAAATGGTACGAAACTTGACAGGCGGTTGTCGGTGGGAACGACACCTATGGGATCACAAGAATCCCTACTACGGTAAGCGGGGCACGGGGTCGTGAGAAGAGCAGATCAAACAGATAGTACATAGTTTGTTTATCCAGGTTCAGGCCGCGAGGATGCATAAAACCCTACTCCTCCTTCGGTGGTTGTATATTCCTGTTCTGGAGCTAGCTCTGGGGCATTAGGAGCTCCAAAAAAGCCGAATCCTTCTCCTGGTCGCCTCGGGCCTCCTTTTATAGAAAAAGGGGTCACCACAGTGGCACACAAGAGATGGAAAGGGTACAGTGATGCGAGGTTATCCCTCGCATTACATGATAAGGCACATTTAATGCGTCTTGCTTAGGTGTCCTTGCTTTATCGGGGACGGGGGAGAAACCTGTCTCGTCCGTCACTGCTCCTTCTTGTGTCGACACGCGCCCTGGCCAGCGATGCCTGTGATGCCATGTAGGTAGGTAGGCAGCTGAGGTGGCGCAGTGGTGGGTCTTCACGAAGATCTGCATGCCGCCATGCAGGTGCCTGCCCAGCTGGTTGGGTCGGCAGCTGCATGCGTATGGTGGTGGAGGTTTAGTCGGCGTGGGCCTGATGGTGGCCCTGCGGATGTCCTTGGCAAGGGGCTTGCTGGGGCCCCGGCAAGGGTCTTGGCGAGGCGCCTGCTGTCATCCCCGGCAAGGCGCTTGCCAGGGGTCTCGTGGTCTTCCCTGGCTGGTATCTCGTCAAAGTTCGTCGTCTTCTTAGTGCGTATCTGATCTTGAATGTCTTCACAAAGATCTGCATGCCAACACGGGGATGTCTCCCGAATCCTTGCCCCTTGGGGGCAGTGGACTCAAGGGTAATTTTTTCCGTAGGCGTGGGGCGAGTCGCCGCGGTAAGGGTCTTGCCGGGGTTGCCAAAGCTGTCTCCCGGCAAGGATCTTGCCAGGGGAGTCCGCTTCGTCCCTTTTGCTCTTTGGGGTCTTGGCCTTGGCGTTGTCCTAGTTCCCTTGAGCTTCGGTCTTACCCTGGCTCACCTGCCTTGCCTTGCTTGGTGTGGTGGTGCCCGTGGCTCAGACTATCCGTGCACAGTTATAGGGGTACAAAAAAGTGTACCCCTCTTTTTGTACACCGACAGGAGCCCCCGGGCCTAGGCCACACATAAGCGCAACATGTTGTTGGGCTAGGCCCAAAAACGGTGCGCGGGCAGGCGGGGCGGTTTTTTACTGCGGCAAGATTTTTCGCGCGCTGTGCTTCCCACGACTCCCACACGTGGCGCAGCATGGGGAGGTGCGTGTGACGTGGGCGGCATGTGTGGGGTTGGTCTCTGCACGCATGCGTCACGTCGTAGTAAAGGGGCGGTTCCCGTCTTCCCCATAAACGGAGGGAGGCATGGAGGCGCGGTCCATTTACTGAATGGGGCCGAGGCACAGTCCTCAAGGCGTCCACTCCCCACGATCACTGGGTGGGGAGAGGTCGCCTCACCTGTCCCCTCAGTTCTGCACGTCCGCCACGTGTCTCCTATGCGCTTGGGGTGGCAAACGGTGGAGGCGGGAAACTGGGCCGTCGCTGGTTGGGGCAGCGGGTCGGTCCTGGCTCCCTGCGCCTTCCGTGTTTTGATTGGCCGAGCGGGGCGGCCGAGCCCCAACCCCGTTCCTTTATAAAGAGCGGGAGGGGGATGGCGTCCCGCATTCTTCCATCTCCTTCCTCCTTCAGCTTCTGCTCCTCTCTTCCATTCGTCATGGAGAGAGGAAATCCCGGTCCTTCAACGGTGGCGGCGAGGGTTGCCGCTCGACAATGCGTCCCTCCTTCTCCTATTGAAAGTGCAACTATCCCTAGGTGGTTTTGGTAATTCATAACAACATATAGCTCATTGAGCTAATGCTATTCCAAGATGACTATTTCAGGAAAGCTCAATGATTGGCATGGCATGGATGTGAAAGTGGAACCCTCAAAATGCTAAGGACAAAGGATTGGCTCAAGCTCAAAAGCTCAAGACTCTTCATTTTATATTTTAGTGATCCAAGATCACATTGAGTCTTTAGGAAAAGCCAATACTATCAAGGAGGGATGAGGTGTTGCTTAATGAGCCTCTTGCTTCATGTGCTTAGTGACATGCTCCAAAACCCTCAACTACTTTCCCATATCCACATATGACATAAACCCTAAGCCAAACTCGATCCTACCGAATCTTTCTATCCGGCGCCACCGAGTTTCACTTGTCATAAGCCACTGCCAAACCCTAGCAATTCGGTTCTATCGATAGGGATCTCGATCTCACCGAGATGGGATTGCAAACTCTGTGTTTCCCTTTCGTAACTTTTCGGTCTCACCGAAAGAGCGAATCGGTCCCACCAAGATTGCAGTGTAAACTCTATGTTTACTTTTTGTAACTTTTCGGTCTCACCGAAAGAGCAAATCGGTCCCACCGAGTTTGCCTGACCAACTCTCTGGTTATCTTATTACCAAATTCGGTCTCACCGAGTTTGTGTAATCGGTCTCACCGAGATTACGTTATGCCCAAACCCTAACCATATCGGTCCTACCGAGTTGCATGTCAGTCCCACCGAAAATCTCCAACTGTCACTAGGTTTACCTTTTCGGTCCGACCGAGTTTGTTGATTCGGTCCCACCGAGATTGGAAAACTGTGTGTAACGGTTGGATTTTGTGTGGAGGCTATATATACCCCTCCACCTCCTCTTCATTCGTGGAGAGAGCCATCAGAACACATACACAATTCCAACTCATATGTTCTGAGAGAGAACCACCTACTCATGTGTTGAGACCAAGATATTCCATTCCTACCATATGAATCTTGATCTCTAGCCTTCCCCAAGTTGCTTTCCACTCAAATCTTCTTTCCACAAAATCCAAATCCTATGAGAGAGAGTTGAGTGTTGGGGAGACTATCATTTGAAGCACAAGAGCAAGGAGTTCATCATCAACACACCATTTGTTACTTCTTGGAGAGTGGTGTCTCCTAGATTGGCTAGGTGTTACTTGGGAGCCTCCGACAAGATTGTGGAGTTGAACCAAGGAGTTTGTAAGGGCAAGGAGATCGCCTACTTCGTGAAGATCTACTGCTAGTGAGGCAAGTCCTTCATGGGCGATGGCCATGGTGGGATAGACAAGGTTGCTTCTTCGTGGACCCTTCGTGGGTGGTTGCTTCTTCGTGGACCCTTCGTGGGTGGAGCCCTCCGTGGACTCGCGCAACCATTACCCTTCGTGGGTGGAGCCCTCCGTGGACTCGCGCAACCGTTACCCTTCGTGGGTTGAAGTCTCCATCAACGTGGATGTAGGATAGCACCACCTATCCGAACCACGGGAAAAACATCCGTGTCTCCAATTGCGTTTGAATTCTCCAAACCCTTCCCTTTACATTCTTGCAAGTTGCATTCTTTACTTTCCGCTGCCAATATACTCTTTGCATGCTTGCTTGAATTGTGTGATGATTGCTTGACTTGTCCTACAATAGCTAAAATTTGCCAAGAACTAAAATTGGGAAAAGGTTAAGTTTTCATTTGGTCAAGTAGTATAATCACCCCCCTCTAGACATACTTTCGATCCTACACCTATGCCTGCGGTGGCAGGGCCGGCCGCGAGGGGAAGGGGGAGGGGGCGAGGCCGTGGGCGAGGCCGGGGCGCTCGGGGAAGAGGAGGACGGGGTGGCGCGTCGGCCTCGCCTCCGCTAGCAGCTCCTCCTCCAATGGAGGGCCATGTTGGGGATGACCCTTGTGAGTTCTTCGTCAGGCTGCGCCGGCTGCCGCGCCGTCGCCTTCGTCTCCCGACTCCATTTGCGCGGGAGATGGAGCTGGATCCGCCGGAGTCATTGCGGCTGCACATGAGGGGCTGCGGGATCAGTGGCACGCGGGTCCGCGTTGACTTCCCCGCTCCTCACGTGATGTATCTTCGTCAGGGATGGAAGACGTTTTCTCATATCCACAGCTTGACGGAGGGGCTCACTCTCCATTTTAAGCTGATGGAGGGTGGCCTTCTCTCTGTCAAGGTCTTCGGGCACTTTGGGACTCGTACAAGGTGCTGCGTGGAGAGCTCTTCTGATAGCGAAGACTCCTCCTCGGGCGGGAGTGGCGAGGAGGACAACGGCAGCGACGACGAGGGTGGTAGGCGGCAGGATGAAGGGTCCGACTAGGTGTCGGGTGCCGCTCCGTGCGGCACCGGCGACCCCATCATCCGTGTCACCGGCTCCTTGAACTTCTTGGGGTCGTCTCCTTGGGTGGCTGGCATTGGGAGGCTGCGGAAGAGGAAGAGGGCGGGCGGCAAGGCCGTCAAGTCGGAGTACACGGGCACCGATGCCTTCGACGCGTGATGTCCTGCCGCCTCGTCTTCGAGCTCTGCTTCCGGCGCCGCCATCACCATCCAGCCTTTGGACGGCCACCAAGATGTTCTCTCTGCGTCTTCTGCCACCCGTAGCTCGCCTAGGTGCTCCTTTTGCCCTTCTCGCCTCCTTGACCTGCCTCCAGAGGAGAGGGACAAGAAAGGGATTACGAGCACCTTATCTCTTTTTAGTTTGTACGCTTTTGGGCCTTTGTTGAATTTAAAACTTGTAATCCCTTCATTCATGTTTTTCATTCCCTATGGACTGTATCTGAGTGGAATGTTTTTAATGAAAAAGGGATGCTTGCCGGGTCATTTGTTTGCGGGTGGAACCCACGACAAGGAGTAAATCCTTGATATCTCTAAGATAAACACTTTCTCGCTCGGAAACAGGCCTTGTCGTCTCCCCACTTCGCTCGACCTTTCTCACGCCTTTGGCGGAGGCAGGGATGAGGCGGGTTCAGGCTCCTTATTTCATCCTTTCGCTACCGTGACTACGACCAAACTTGGTCCCAGGAACGAGCCCTAGGGCCTAGAGTTAGGGGAGCACGGTAGCTTAAGGAAAAACGAGGTTTCACATACCTCAGTCCATAATGGAATGCATGATAAGGGATGAAGAAGTTATCTGAAGCTGCAGCCCCCGGCAACCCTGGTTTGTCGTGGGTGAATCTTTGCTCTTGCAGCCCCCGGCAATACTGGCTTGCCGGGGCCTAGATGCTGGTCTGTTCCTTTTTTTTCTCCCCAAGTGGTTCGGCAAGGATATCTGTGTGTCCTGTGAACCAAAGAAGACAAAAGAAAGAGAAAGAGTCGCACACTCGACCTCTAAGCTAGGGGTTAGTCGCCGCTAGGCACTATCAACCCTAACCAAGGACGAGACTCGACCTAGCATGCATGCTATAACTTAGGGCGCCAGCGCTTCATTTATTTATGCTCATGGTCTGCGCCTGGCTTTGTACAAAGGGTTACATGCGTCATCGGCAAGGCTCATAC
Source organism: Triticum urartu (assembly GCF_003073215.2). Lineage (NCBI taxonomy): Eukaryota > Viridiplantae > Streptophyta > Magnoliopsida > Poales > Poaceae > Triticum > Triticum urartu. Next base: position 414,509,931 of record NC_053022.1, on the reverse strand, counting down.
AAAAGGTGGCTTGCCGGGGGGCCCGGCAAGCCGCGCCTCACGGGTAAAACTTGCAAAGATGCTCAATGTTCCAGGAATTACTCACCGGAACGGCATCTTCGGTCTCCAGGCGGACTGCGCCGGGCCTGGTGACTCGTATTACCCGATAAGGGCCTTCCCACTTTGGCGTCAACTTGTTGGAATTCTTGGCCAATTGAATGCGCCGAAGAACAAGGTCGCCTTCCTCAAAGCTTCGGGCATGAACCTTGCGGCTATGGTAGCGGCGCAAGGCTTGCTGGTAGCGCGCTGCTCTCACAGCCGCCCGAAGACGATCTTCCTCAAGGAGCGTTGCATCATCTTGCCGCAATTGCTCTTGCTCAAGCTCGTTATAAGCGAGTACTCAAGGTGACCCGTATATGAGTTCCGTGGGGAGAACTGCTTCTGCCCCGTATACCAGGGCAAAGGGTGTCTGGCCGGTGGCTCGATTTGGTGTCGTTCTGATTGACCAAAGAACCGTTGGCAATTCATCAATCCAGCGTCTTCCACTCTTGTGCAGTCTGTCAAAGGTCTTTGTCCTCAGGCCTCGCAGTACTTCAGCATTTGCCCTCTCAGCTTGACCATTGCTTCGTGGGTGAGCAACAGAAGCGAAACAGACCTTGCTGTCGAGGTCTTGAATATACTGCATGAAGGTGTGGCTTGTGAACTGCGCGTCGTTGTCGGTGATGACCCTATTGGGTACACCAAAACGGCACACCAGTCCTTTGAAGAACTTGACGACTGACTGTGCTGTGACCTTCCTCACTGCTTCCACTTCTGGCCACTTTGTGAACTTGTCGATTGCAACGTACAAGTACTCAAAGCCCCCGATAGCGCGGGGGAAAGGGCCCAGTATGTCGAGCCCCCATACCGAGAAAGGCCATGAGAGAGGAATGGTTTGAAGGGCTTGAGCTAGCTGATGAAGCTTCTTTGAATGGAACTGACATGCTTCACACCTGGTGACTAGTGTCGTTGCATCCTGGAGGGCGGTGGGCCAGAAGAAGCCTTGCCGAAATGCTTTGCCAGCAAGGGCCCTCGACCCTATGTGGGATCCACATATGCCTCCATGTATCTCCGCCAACAGCCCCAGTCCTTCCTCTCGAGGGATACACTTCAATTTCACACCGTTCGGCCTCTTTCTGTACAGGACGTCATCGACGAACTGGTACATAGTAGAGCGATGGGCTACTTTTTCCGCTTCTTCCTGCTCCTCAGGAAGTTCCCCTGTTTGGGGGAATCGGATGGTATGTTGTGCCCATGCTGGAGCCTGGGGCTCGACGGCAAGGACTAAAGGCATTCCCTCCGCTATAGGAGCGGCTGTCTCCACGGCAAGAGCTTGATGCTCTGTCGGAGCTAGACGTCCTGTGGCGGGCTCAGTGTCTCCGGCAACATCCTTGCCGGCGGCTTCGGGGAGCTCGGTGGGAAAGTACTTGCCGGGCCCTGATTTTCTCCTCTTGTTCTGCTCTGTTGATGGATCAATGGATGGCTGAGTTAGCCGAAGCACAAAGGTACCTGGTTCCACAGGTAGCTTGAGGGCAGCGCGTTTTAACAGGTAATCGGCGATGTCATTCTCCGCTCGGGGAACGTATTCTTCCTGTATACCGTCAAAATGCTCCTCCAGCTTTCTCACTTCATCGACGTAGGCCTTCATCAACAGGCTTTGGTAATCCTTGTTGACTTGCTTGACGACAAGTTGCGAGTCGCCTCTGACGACGAGTTTCTTGATTCCGAGGTCCGTCGCGATCCTAAGACCGGCAAGCAGCCCTTTGTACTCAGACGTATTGTTTGTTGACACCTCCCTGGGGAAGTGCATATGGATCACGTACTTGAGGTGCTCTCCGGTGGGCGCGACAAGCAGTACGCCAGCCCCGGCGCCCTATAAGGAGAAAGCTCCATCAAAGTACATGATCCAGTCGCAACTTGCCTCCTTGCCGGGGAGAGCAGTCTGTTGGGCTTCTTCGTCAGGCGTCGCGGTCCATTCTGCAACGAACTCCGTCAGGACTCGGCTTTGAATCGTCGAGGTACTCTCAAACTTGAGACCAAAGCTGGACAGTTCCAGTGCCCACTCTACGGTTCTTCCCGTTGCGTCTGGATTGTGCAATATCCGTTGCAAAGGGAGGCGAGTGATGACAGTGATTTCGTGCACCTGGAAGTAGTGACGCAGCTTCCTCGAGGCCATAAGAAGGCCGAAGATCAGTTTCTGCACACCGGAGTACCTTGATCTAGCCCCCTGCAGGAGGGAACTAACAAACTAGACCGGGTGCTGCATCATTTTCTTCTTCGGCGGCACTCCAACTGGCTATGTTGTCTCTGCATCGGTGGCATCGGGCTTTGTCGCTGCCATTACCTCGTCATCAATTTATCTCTGCGCCTCTAGTGCGACGCTGACCACCTGGTTCGTTGCCGCCAAGTATAGCAGCAACGGTTCCCGTGGCCTAGGCGCAACTAGTATTGGCATGGAGGAGAGGTACCTCTTCAAATCTTGTAATGCTGCTTCGGCTTCTGGTGTCCACTCAATCGAGCCCGCCTTTTTCAAAATCTTGAAAAAGGGAAGGGCGAGCTCGGCGGACTTGGAAATGAACCTGCTCATGGCGGCAATGCAACCAGCAAGCCGACGCACATCCTTGACTCGCTTGGGTGCTTCAATCTGCTCTATAGCTTTGATCTTGTCCGGATTGGCCTCTATCCCGCGCTGCGACACAAAGAACCCGAGAATCTTGCCGGATGGGACGCCGAAGACGCACTTCTCAGGGTTCAGCTAGAGATTGATCTTGCGTAGGTTTGCAAATGTTTCTTGTAAATCCGGTATGAGGGTTGCCCTGTTCTTGGTTTTGACCACTATATCATCCATATAAGCTTCCATATTTCTATGGAGCTGGGGTTCAAAACCAATCTGGACCGCCCTTGTAAACGTTGAACCAGCACTCTTAAACCCGAAAGGCATCCGTATGAAACAATACGTACCACATGGGGTGATGAATGTCGTTTTCTCTTCGTCTTCTCTTGTTATGAAGATCTGGTGGTAAGCCGGAGTAGGCATCGAGGAATGACAACAGATCACACCCAGCTGTGGAGTCAACAATCTGGTCGATGCGCGGCAACGGGAAGGGGTCTTTGGGACAAGCCTTATTGATATCTGTGTAATCAATACACAGCCTCCACTTCCCATTTGCCTTACACACTACCACTGGATTGGCCAACCACGTTGGATGGAGCACTCCTCTTACCAAACTTGCTCCTTCCAGTTTCCAGATCTCCTCTGTGATGAATTCTTGTCGTTCCAAGGCTTTCTTTCTGACATTCTGCTTGACGGGCCGCGCATGAGGACAGACAGCAAGGTGGTGCTCAATCACCTCCCTGGGAACGCCGGGGATGTCGGATGCTTGCCATGCAAACACATCGACATTCGCCCGCAGGAAGGTGACGAGCGCGTATTCCTATTTGTCATCAAGGGCGGAGCTTATGGTAAAAGCCCCTCCCGTGCCGTCCTCCTTGACAGAAACCTTCTTGGTTCCCGGCGGTGTGGCCCTGGACTTCTTGCTTCTGTCGGTGGAGCTCTCTGGCACGTCCTCGACGGGAGCGCTACACTCCGAAGAGGTGCGCTTGCCGGAGTGGGTGCCTGAGGTCTCACCGGTCGTCGATGGAGCTCTCTGGCACGTCCTCGACGGGAGCGCTACACTCCGAAGAGGTGCGCTTGCCGGAGTGGGTGCCTGAGGTCTCACCGGTCGTCGATGGAGCTCTCTGGCACGTCCTCGACGGGAGCGCTACACTCCGAAGAGGTGCGCTTGCCGGAGTGGGTGCCTGAGGTCTCACCGGTCGTCGATGGAGCTCTCTGGCACGTCCTCGACGGGAGCGCTACACTCCGAAGAGGTGCGCTTGCCGGAGTGGGTGCCTGAGGTCTCACCGATCTTCTTCTTTTTCCTTCCCGGGGCTCCAACGGTAGGAGTAAGCGCCTTAGCAGTGGCGGCTGCTGCAACTGCTTGTTGGTAGAGTTGGTCAGCGCAAATTAGCGCATCCTTCTTGTCTGATGGGACGGTGATGATCGTCATAGGCCCCGGCATCTTCAGGGTATTGTAGGCATAATGTGACGCCGCCATGAACTTGGCCAGCGCTGGCGGCTAAGGATCCCGTTGTAAGGCAAGGGGATCTTGGCAACGTCGAACGCAATCCTTTCTGTCCTCTAGTTCAGATCACTCCCAAAAGTCACAGGCAACGTGACCTTTCCCTTTGGTTGACTTCTTCCTGGGTTGACCCCCTGAAACGTGCCCGTCTATTCGAGGTCTTCATCAAGAATCTGCAGTTTCTCGATCACGGCAGGCAAGATTAAGTTCAGACCGGCCCAGACATCGACTAGCATCTTTGTAACCTTGAGGTTGCGTATTGTTGGTGAAACCAACAATGGCAAGCACCTGACTGCAGTAGTGCGATCAGGGTGATCCTCAGTGTCAAAAATGATAGGTGTGCTGGACCACTTCAGCGGCCTTTGGGCATTAAACGACGGCTCTGCCGCTGTAATGTCACACGCCCACTGTTTAAGTTGGCGGTGAGAGGTATGCAGCGAGGCGCCGCCATCGACGCGCATGGCCTCCGTAGCCTTCTGAAATTCTTGGTCACCAGACTCATCGTCTTCTTCGCGATCATTGTCTTCTGGCTTTTTGTCACGGCCCCGGGCGGGCCTCTCCTGATGTTTATCTTTGCCGCGATGGCCCGCCTGGCTGTCACGCTTCTTGCCGGACCCCTCAGCACCATCCTGGCCTTTCTCCTTGTCCCACCTCTCATATTCAGCCCTCTGCTTCTCAGCAAGGAGCTCAACTTGTTGGCAGTTCTGGAGATCATGGCTTTTGGTGCGATGGATCTTGCAGTATTGCTTGTCAGAGTTTCCTGGCTTCTCGGCAGCCGCCAAGGCTCGGCAGGCGACACATCCGGCAATTTCCTTGCCGGGGTCATCTGCCTTGGTTTTCTTGGCGGAGCCGGCGTCGTCAGATCCCTCGACGGCAAGCACGGCTTTACGTTTGCGCTTACTGTTGCGGCGCCGGCCTTTCTTTGCTGGGGCAGCAGTATCCTCACCCGAGGAGTCGGTTTCCACGCCGGCATCTTCGCCGGGGTACTTCCTTCCCTCTTCAGCTCGGGCACATCTGTCAGCAAGAACATAGAGTTCTGCCACATCTTTCACCTTGTTCATTGCCAGCTCTTCGTGCATCTTACGGTTACGCATGTTCTGATGGAACGCGCTGATGATGGCGGCAGGGTGAACATCAGGGATATTGTACTGTACCCGGCTGAACCTCTGTATATACTTGCGCAGACTCTCGCCTCCCTTCTGGGCAATGACGTGCAGGTCGCTTGCTTGGCCATGGGCTTGGTGACCTCCAGTAAAGGTGCCCACAAACTCATGGCACAAATCCGACCAGGAGGAAATAGAGTCTACCGGCAAGTGCATCAACCATGACATGGCATTGGGTTTAAGAGCCAAAGGAAAGTAATTCGCAAACACCTTATCATTGCGGGCTCCGGCAGCTTGCATCGCGATGGTGTAGATGCTGAGGAACTCAGACGGGTGGGTCTTGCCGTTGTACTTTTCGCCAACGTCAGGTTTGAAGGTGCACTGAGTGGGCCACTGGAACTGCCACAGCTCACGGGTAAAAGCCGGACAGCCTTCCTCGTAAGGTAGGCCTCCAGGGCTCTCCGGGGCCGGGTGGTTCGCAGCAGGCCCTGCTCGCCTGTCTGACTAGTGGCGCGCTCCGTGCCGGTGCTCGATAGTGGTTCGAGCGTCTTCATGGGCTCGTTCCCGAAGAACTTGGCGCTGGTCACAGTGGGTCCGTGGGTCAGACGACGCTATGGAGATGTCATCGCCCGTGACGTCGCGACGAAACGGCGTCCGCAGTACCGGATGGGGAAGAGGTGAATGCACCGTGGTCGCGGAGCCGCCGGCTTTTCCACCACTGGTGCGCGGGACTCCATCGGAGCGTCGACCCGGGGGCCCCACCGGACTTGGTTCGTCTTTGTTGGCCACCACACTAAGGCTTCGGATAGTGGCTCTCCATTCGTCGAGTTTCCCTGTAGTGGGAGGAAAGTCGAGGAACAACTGCGCGCGCACCAGGGCCTCTGCTGGCGTCGGTGGCAGTGGAACCTGCACGGATCGCGACGCGCTTCGACTTCTGACCACGTTAGAAGGAGCTCTATCACGACCCCACGGTCGCATGCCATTTTCACCAGTGCTTCGGCGAGCAGGCGGGTCTTCTACGTCCCGGGAGTGGCGCTCGGGGCTCTTCCCGCGGTGATGCCCGGGATCTTCGGCGTGATTACGCCGTTCGTCGCACACTGCCTGGGAGGAGCGCGCTGTTGGCGCCAGTGTGGGAGTCTTGGAGGCCCTTGCGTCGCCTTCAGGTGGGGTGGCGATGACCTTCGAAGGCCCCGCTCCACCCGCGGAGGGCCTGGCTTTGCCTTTGGATTTGGTGATGTGTGGCCCGTTACCAGGCACACAAACATCGCCGCCTCCCAAACTCCGGCTGCTGGGATAGTGTTGGTGTTCGCGAGCAGCGCCCCGGGTCCTTTCTGCGACCGGTTCGCTGTTCGCCCGCGTCGGGACGGGATGTCGGGCTTCCGACTGGCCAACCGCCACCGTCATCTTCTTCTTGGGCGCCATGATGATGAAGAAGCGTCGAACTAACTGCTAAAGCCGATTCTCACAACTGTTCCCCCTACCTGGCGCGCCAAAGATGTCGGTGGGAACCACACCTATGGGATCACAAGAATCCCTACTACGGTTAGCGGGGCGCGGGGTCGTGAGAAGAGCGGATCAAACAGATAGTACACAGTTTGTTTATCCAGGTTCAGGCTGCGAGGATGCGTAAAACCCTACTCCTCCTTCGGTGGATGTATATTCCTGTTCTTGAGCTAGCTCTGGGGCATTAGGAGCTCCAAAAAAGCCGAATCCTTCTCCTGGTCGCCTCGGGCCTCCTTTTATAGAAAAAGGGGTCACCAAAGTGGCACACAAGAGATGGAAAGGGTACAGTGATGCGAGGTTATCCCTTGCATTACATGACAAGGCGCATTTAATGCATCTTGCTTAGGTGTCCTTGCTTTATCGGGGACGGGGGAGAAACTTGTCTCGTCCGTCGCCGCTCCTTCTTGTGTCGACATGCGCCCCTGGCCAGCGATGCCTGTGATGCCATGTAGGTAGGCAGGCAGCTGAGGTGGCGCAGTGGTGGGTCTTCACAAAGATCTGCATGCCGCCACGCAGGTGCCTGCCCAGCTGGTTGGGTCGGCAGCTGCATGCATGCGGTGGTGGAGGTTTAGTCGGCGTGGGCCTGATGGTGGCCCTGCGGTGTCCTCGGCAAGGGCCTTGCCGGGGCCCCGGCAAGGGTCTTGCCGAGGCGCCTGCTGTCATCCCCGGCAAGGCGCTTGCCGGGGGCCTTGTGGTCTTCCTGGCTGGGATCCGCCAAGGTGTCGTCTTTAGTGCGTATCTGATCTTGAATGTCTTCACAAAGATCTGCATGCCACCACGGGGATGTCTCCCGAATCCTTGCCCCTGGGCAGTGGACTCAAGGGTGATTTGCTCCGTAGGCGGGGGCGAGTCGCCGCGGCAAGGGTCTTGCCGGGGCTGCTAAAGCTCTCCCGGCAAGGATCTTGCCGGGAGTCCGCTTCGTCCCCTTTGCTCTTCGTGGTCTTGCCTTGGCGTCGTCCTAGTTCCCTTGAGCTTCGGTCTTACCCTGGCTCACCTCCCTTGCCTTGCTTGGTGGTGGTGCCCGGCTCAGACTGCCCGTGCACAGTTATAGGGGTACAAAAAGTACCCCTCTTTTGTACACCGACACGGTCTACCAGTAAACCAAGCCGATGCAAGTCTCGGTCCAATCCGAAATTTAACACCCACACGAAAAGAGGTAGAAAGGACCACCGGAGGACATAGGAGCGCCGGAATGCAAAACGGACAACGGGGAAAATGCTCGGATGCATGAGACGAACACGTATGCAAATGCAATGCACATGATGACATGATATGAGATGCATGACAAAGACAAAACACACGGAGACAAAAACCCGACAACGAGAAAGAAAATAACTTAGTGCCGGAAACGGCAAGAGTCAGTACAAATAAGGTAGTTACATCGGTGTTACAAAGGCCTCCTTTTAATAGAGAACTGGACACAAAGCATTAACCATAGTGAATACATGAACTCCTCAAACTACGGTCATCACCGGGAGTGGTCCCGATTATTGTCACTTCGGGGTTGCCGGATCATAACACATAGTAGGTGACTATAGACTTGCAAGATAGGATCAAGAACTCACATATATTCATGAAAACATAATAGGTTCAGATCTGAAATCATGGCACTCGGGCCCTAGTGACAAGCATTAAGCATAGCAAAGTCATAGCAACATCAATCTCAGAACATAGTGGATACTAGGGATCAAACCCTAACAAAACTAACTCGATTACATGATAAATCTCATCCAACCCATCATCGTCCAGCAAGCCTACGATGGAATTACTCACGCACGGCGGTGAGCATCATGAAATTGGTGATGGAGGATGGTTGATGATGACGATGGCGACGTTCCCCTCTCCGGAGCCCCGAACGGACTCCAGATCAGCCCTCCCAGAGAGGTTTTAGGGCTTGGCGGCGGCTCCGTATCGTAAAACGCGATGAATCTTCTCTCTGATTTTTTTCTCCCCGAAAAAATATATAGAGTTGGAGTTGAGGTCGAGGAGCTCAGGGGGCCCACGAGGTAGGGGCGCCCAGGGGGGCAGGCGCCCCCACCCTCGTGGACAGGTGGTGGGCCCCTCCTTGCATCTTTTGCCAGTTTTTTTATTTTCCAAAAATAGTCTCCTGAGTTTCAGGTCATTCCGAGAACTTTTGTTTCTGCACATAAATAACACCATGGCAATTCTGCTGAAAACAGCGTCAGTCCGGGTTAGTTCCATTCAAATCATGCAAGTTAGAGTCCAAAACAAGGGCAAAAGTGTTTGGAAAAGTAGATACGACGGAGACGTATCAAATCCCCCAAGCTTAAACCTTTGCTTGTCCTCAAGCAATTCAGTTGACAAACTGAAAGTGATAAAGAAAAACTTTTACAAACTCTGTTTGCTCTTGTTGTAAATATGTAAAGCCAGCATTCAAGTTTTCAGCAAAGATTATGAACTAACCATATTCACAATAACATTTAGGTCTCATGTTTACTCATATCAATGGCATAATCAACTAGCGAGCAATAATAATAAATCTCGGATGACAACACTTTCTCAAAACAATCATAATATGATATAACAAGATGGTATCTCGCTAGCCCTTTCTGAGACCGCAAAACATAAATGCAGAGCACCTTTAAAGATCAAGGACTGACTAGACATTGTAATTCATGGTAAAAGAGATCCAGTCAAGTCATACTCAATGTAAACTAACAGTAATGAATGCAAATGACAGCGGTGCTCTCCAACTGGTGCTTTTTAATAAGAGGATGATGACTACATAAAAGTAAATAGATAGGCCCTTCGCAGAGGGAAGCAGGGATTTGTAGAGGTGCCAGAGCTCGGTTTTGAAATAGAGTGAATAATATTTTGAGCGGTATACTTTCATTGTCAACATAACAACCAAGAGATGGCGATATCTGCCATGCTACACACATTATAGGCGGTTCCCAAACAGAATGGTAAAGTTTATACTCCCCCTCCACCAACAAGCATCAATCCATGGCTTGCTCGAAACAACGAGTGCCTCCAACTAACAAGAGTCCCAGGGGGAGTTTTGTTTGCAATTATTTTGATTTAGTTTGCATAAAGCATGGGACTGGGCATCCCGGTGACCAGCCATTTTCTCGTGAGTGAGGAGCGGAGTCCACTCCTCTTGAGAATAACCCGCCTAACATGGAAGATACGGACAGCCCTAGTTGATACATGAGCTATTCGAGCATACAAAACAGGATATTTATTTGAAGGTTTAGAGTTTGGCACATACAAATTTACTTGGAACGGCAGGTAGATACCGTATATAGGTAGGTATGGTGGACTCATATGGAATAACTTTGGGGTTTATGGAGTTGGATGCACAAGCAGTATTCCCGCTTAGTAAGTGAAGGCTAGAAAAAGACTGGGAAGCGACCAGCTAGAGAGCGACAACAGTCATGAACATGCATTAAAATTAATCAACACTGAATGCAAGCATGAGTAGGATATAATGCACCATGAACATAAATATCGTAGAAGGCTATGTTGATTTTTGTTTCAACTACATGTGTGAACATGTGCCAAGTCAAGCCACTCAAATCGTTCAAAAGAGGATACCACCCTATCATACCACATCACAACCATTTTAATAGCATGTTGGCACGCAAGGTAAACCATTATAAGCTCCTAGCTAATTAAGCATGGCATAAGCAACTATAATCTCTAATTGTCATTGCAAACATGTTTATTCATAATAGGATGAATCAGGAACGATGAACTAATCATATTTACAAAAACAAGAGAGGTCGAGTTCATACCAGCTTTTCTCATCTCAATAAGTTCATCATATAATCATCATTATTGCCTTTCACTTGCACGACCGAACGATGTGGATAATAATAATAGTGCACGTGCATTGGACTAAGCTGGAATCTGCAAGCATTCAATAAACAGGAGAAGACAAGGCAATATGGGCTCTTTTGTCAGATCAACAATAATGCATATAAGAGCCACTTCAACAATTTTAATCATGATCTTCTCTATCGACCCCCAAAGAAAAGAAAAGAAAAGAAATAGAACTATTTACATGGGAAAGCTCCCAACAAGCAAAAAGAAGAACATGAAATCTTTTTGGGTTTTCTTTTTAATTACTATTACAAGCATGGAAATTAAAACTAGCTAAAAGCTACAACTAATTTTTTTTCTTGAGGTTTATTAAACTCACAAGAAGAAAGCATAAAAAGGAAATAAACTATCATGTATATTACAATAAAAAAGTATGAGAACTGACATCTAGCAATGAGTGTGTGAACATGAATGTAACGTCGGTGGGAAATACGTACTCCCCCAAGCTTAGGCTCGATGAATCTCTTCATTATTTTCTGAAAAATTCTGAAATTTTTAGTAACTTCAAAATAAAAGTGAACCAAACTCAACAATATTGATAGCAACTACTCCTACAAGTGCCTGGAGACAATATCATACATCAAAACTACTTTTGACCACATAAATTTGATATGCAAGCTCAAGAACAGGGTCACCTAAGCAGCAAAAATATTCAATGAATAAAGCACTAGAACAAAAACTAATTGGACCATTGGAGGAGTCACATACCAAGGAACAATCCCCCAAAGCAGTTTTGTGAGAGGTGCTTTGAGCAAGGAGATCAAAATCGCAGCAAACTGAGCTAGAACTCGTGCTTGAGCTGGATAATGGTATTTGTGGGAGGAAGAAGGAGTGTGTGGGTGCAGGAATAAGTGGAGGGAGGGCCACCGTGGGCCCACGAGGCAGGGGTGCGACCAGGGGGTAGGGCGCGCCCTCCACCCTCATGGCCAGGTGGATGCCCCCTGCTGTGTTCTCAGTGCCAAATATTCTCAAATATTCCAGAAAAAATCATATTTAAATTTCAGGGCATTTGGAGAACTTTTATTTTCGGGGTATTTTTATATTGCATGGATAATTCAGATAACAGACAGAAAATACTAATTTTATTTTATTTAATATAAATAATAGAAAGTAAAAGGAGGGTACAGAGAGTTGTGTTTTCTAAATTCATCCATCTCATGATCATCAAAAGGGATCCATTAACAAGGTTGATCAAGTCTTGTTAACAAACTCATTCCGAATAACATGGAACCGGAGAATTTTCGAATAACACTATGTTACCTCAACAGGGATATGCACATCCCCAATAATTAGAATATCATATTTCTGCTTGACAGTAGGAAGAGGAAATTGAAAACCTCCAAAAACAATTGATGCAACTTTTCCAATAGAATTTCTACTATGGACTTGCGGTTGTTTCCTTGGAAAGTGTACCGTATGCTCATTACCATTAACATGAAAAGTGACATTGCCTTTGGTGCAATCAATAACAGCCCCTGCAGTATTCAAAAAGGGTCTTCCAAGAATAATAGACATACTATCGTCCTCGAGAATATCAAGAATAACAAAGTCCGTTAAAATAGTAACATTTGCAACCACAACAGGCACATCCTCACAAATACCGACAGGTACAGCAGTTGATTTATCAGCCATTTGCAAAGATATTTTAGTAGGTGTCAACTTATTCAAATCGAGTCTACGATATAAAGAGAGAGGTATAACACTAACACCGGCTCCAAGATCACATAAAGCAGTTTTAACATAGTTTCTTTTAATGGAGCATTTTATAGTGGGTACTCCTAGATCTCCAAGTTTCTTTGGTATTCCACCTTTAAAAGTATAATAGCAAGCATGGTGGAAATTTCAGCTCCCGGTATCTTTCTTTTATTAGTAACAACTTCTTTCATGTACTTAGCATAAGGATTCATTTTGAGCATATTAGTTAAACGCATACGCAAAAAGATTGGTCTAATCATTTCAGCAAAGCGCTCAAAATCCTCATCATCCTTTTTCTTGGATGGTTTGGGAGGAAAAGGCATGGGTTTCTGAACCCATGGTTCTTTTTCTTTACCATGTTTCCTAGCAACAAAGTCTTTCTTATCATATCGTTGATTCTTTAATTGTGGGTTATCAAGATCAACAGCAGGTTCAATTTCTATATCATTATCATTACTAGGTTGAGCATCATCATGAACATTTTTATTAACATTATCACTAGTTTCAGGTTCATTACCAGATAGTGTTTCAGCATCAGAGATTGAAAAATCATTTGGATTCTCAGGTGTTTCAGTAATAGGTTTACTAGAAGCATGCAAAGTCCTATCATTTTTCTTTTTCTTCCTTTTAGAAGGACTAGGTGCATCTATATTATTTATCTGAGAATCTTGCTCAATTCTCTTAGGGTGGCCTTCAGTATACAGAGGTTCCTGAGTCATTTTACCACCTCTAGTCATAACTCTAACAATGTTATCATTATTCTTACTATTAAATTCATTGAGAAAATCATTTTGAGCTTTAAGTACTTGTTCTACTTGAGTGGTAACCATAGAAGCATGTTTACTAATAAGTTTAAGTTCACCTTTGACATTAGCCATATAATAACCCAAGTGTTCAAGCATATCAGCACTGCGTTTTAATTCTCTGCCAAAATAAGCATTGAAGTCTTCTTGCTTATCCATAAATTAGCAAACTTAGTAAATGGGATTTCAGCTTTATCATATCTATAGAGAGAATTTACCTTTACTACATGTGTCGGGTTATCAAGACCATGTGTTTCTTCAGTAGGCGGTAAATTTAGATCATGTATTTCTTCAATAGGAGGTAAATTCTTAACATCTTCAGCTTTAATACCATTTTCTTTCATAGATTTCTTTGCCTCTTGCATATCTTCAGGACTGAGAAATAGAACACCCCTTTTCTTCGGAGTTGGTTTAGGAATAGGTTCAGGAGTTGGCTCGGGAAGTGTCCAATTATTTTCATTTGTCAACATATTATTCAATAGAATTTCCGCTTCATCCAGCGTTCTTTTCCTGAAAACAGAACCAGCACAACTATCCAGGTAATCTCTGGAAGCATCGGTTAGTCCATTATAAAAGATATCAAGTATTTTATTTTTCTTAAGAGGATGATCAGGCAAAGCATTAAGTAATTGGAGAAGCCTCCCCCAAGCTTGTGGGAGACTCTCTTCTTCAATTTGCACAAAATTATATATATATATATATCCCTTAAGGCAGCTTGTTTCTTATGAGCAGGGAAATATTTAGGAGAGAAGTAATAAATCATATCCTGGGGACTACGCACACAACCAGGATCAAGAGAATTAAACCATATCTTAGCATCACCCTTTAATGAGAACGGGGATATTTTAAGGATATAAAAGTAACGAGTTCTCTCATCATTAGTGAATAGGGTAGCTATATCATTTAATTTAGTAAGATGTGCCACAACGGTTTCAGATTCATAGCCATAAAAAGGATCAGATTCAACCAAAGTAATTATATCAGGATCAATAGAGAATTCATAATCCTTATCAGTAACAAAGATAGGTGAAGTAGCATAATAAGGATCATATTTCATTCTAGCATTCAGAGTTTTTTGTTTAAGCTTAGGTAATAATTTCTTAAGATCACTTCTATCATTGCAAGAAAGAAAGTCTCTTTTAGTTTCTTCATCCATAACATAGCCCTTAGGCACAACAGGTAATTCATATTTATTAGGAGATCCTTCATAATCACTTTCATCAATATTATTAGTTTCAATAATTTCATTCTCTCTAGCCCTAGCAAGTTGTTCATCAAGAAATTCACCATGTGGCACAGTAGTATCAGGCATACAAGTAGTTTCATCATAAGTATCATGCATAGCAGAAGTGGCATCATCAATAATATGTGACATATCAGAATCAGTAGCAGAAGAAGGTTTAGGTGTCGCAAGCTTACTCAAAACAGAAGGTGAATCAAGTGCAGAGCTAGATGGAAGTTCCTTACCTCCCCTCGTAGTTGAGGGATAAATCTTGGTTTTTGGATCTCTCAAGTTCTCCATAATGATAAGCAGATATAAATCCCAAGTGACTCAATGAATAGAGCTATGCTCCCTGGCAACGGCGCCAGAAAATAGTCTTGATAACCCACAAGTATAGGGGATCACAACAGTTTTCGAGGGTAGAGTATTCAACCCAAATTTATTGATTCGACACAAGGGGAGCCAAAGAATATTCTCAAGTATTAGCAGTTGAGTTGCCAATTCAACCACACCTGGAAACTTAATATCTGCAGCAAAGTATTTAGTAGCAAAGTAATATGATAGTAGTGGTAACGGTAGCAAAAGATAATGGTAGCAAAAGTAGTGTTTTTGGTATTTTGTAGTGATGGTAGCAATAGCAACGGAAAAGTAAATAAGCGAAGAACAATATATGGAAGGCTCGTAGGCAATGGATCGGTGATGGAGAACTATGTCGGATGTGGTTCATCATGTAACAATCATAACATAGGGTGACACACAACTAGCTCCAATTCATCAATGTAATGTAGGCATGTATTCTGAATATAGTCATACGTGCTTATGGAAAAGAACTTGCATGACATCTTTTGTCCTACCCTCCCGTGGCAGCGGGGTCCTAATGGAAACTAAGGGGTATTAAGGCCTCCTTTTAATAGAGTACCGGAACAAAGCATTAGCACATAGTGAATACATGAACTCCTCAAACTATGGTCATCACTGGTAAGTATCCCGATTATTGTCACTTCGGGGTTAACGAATCATAACACATAATAGGTGACTATAGACTTGCAAGATAGGATCAAGAACTCTCATATATTGATGAAAACATAATAGGTTCAGATCTGAATCATGGTACTCAGGCCCTAGTGACAAGCATTAAGCATAGCAAAGTCATAGCAACATCAATCTCAGAACATAGTGGATACTAGGGATCAAACCCTAACAAAACTAACTCGATTACATGATAAATCTCATCCAACCCATCACCTTCCAGCAAGCCTACGATGGAATTACTCATGCACGGCGGTGAGCATCATGAAATTGGTGATAGAGGATGGTTGTTGATGACGACGACGACGGATTCCCCTCTCCGGAGCCCCGAATGGACTCCAAATCAGCCCTCGTGAGAGGTTTTAGGGCTTGGCGGCGGCTCCGTGTCATAAAATGCGATGAATCCTTTTCTCTTATTTTTTTTTCTCCCCGAAACCAAATATATAGAGTAGGAGTTGAGGTCGGAGGAGCTCCAGGGGGGCACGAGGTAGGGGGAGCGCCCTAGGGGGGCAAGCGCGCCCCCACCCTCGTCGACAGGTGGTGGGCCCCTGGTCTTCATCTTTTGCAAGGATTTTTTATTATTTCTGAATAGATGTTCTGTGAAGTTTCAGGTCATTCCGAGAACTTTTGTTTCTGCACATAAATAACACCATAACAATTCTGCTGAAAACACCATCAGTTCGGGTTAGTTCCATTCAAATCATGAAAGCTAGAGTCCAAAACAAGGGCAAAAGTGTTTGGAAAAGTAGATACGACGGAGACGAATCAACTCCCCCAAGCTTAAACCTTTGCTTGTCCTCCAGCAATTCAGTTGATAAACTGAAAGTGATAAAGAAAAACTTTTACAAACTCTATTTGCTCTTGTTGTTTTAAATATGTAAAGCCATCATTCAAGTTTTCAGCAAAGATTATGACTAACCACATTCACAATAACGCTTAGGTCTCAAGTTTACTCATATCAATGGCATAATCAACTAGCGAGCAATTATTATAAATCTCGGATGACAACACTTTCTCAAAACAATCATAATATGATATAACAAGATGGTATCTTGCTAGCCCTTTCTGAGACCGCAAAACATAAATGCAGAGCACCTTTAAAGATCAAGGACTGACTAGACATTGCAATTCATGGTAAAAGAGATCCAGTCAAGTCATACTCAATGTAAACAAACAGTAATGAATGCAAATGACAGTTGTGCTCTCCAACTGGTGCTTTTTAATAAGAGAATGATGACTCAACATGAAAGTAAATAGATAGTCCCTTCGCCGAGGGAAGCAAGGATTCGTAGAGGTGCCAGAGCTCGGTTTTGAAATATAGATGAATAATATTTTGAGCGGAATACTTTCATTGTCAACATAACAACCAAGAGATGGCAATATCTTCCATGCTACACACATTATAGGCGGTTCCCAAACAGAATGGTAAAGTTTATACTCCCCCTCCACCAACAAGCATCAATCCATGGCTTGCTCGAAACAAGGAGTGCCTCCAACTACCAAGAGTCCCAGGGGGAGTTTTGTTTGCAATTATTTTGATTTAGTTTGCATAAAGCATGGGACTGGGCATCTCGGTGAACAGCCATTTTCTTGTGAGTGAGGAGCGGAGTCCACTCCTCTTGAGAATAACCCGCCTAACATGGAAGATACGGACAGCCCTAGTTGATACATGAGCTATTCGAGCATACAAAATAGGATATTTATTTGAAGGTTTATAGTTTGGCACATACAAATTTACTTGGAATGGCAGGTAGATACCATATATAGGAAGGTATAGTGGACTCATGTGGAATAACTTTGGGGTTTATGGGATTGGATGCACAAGCAATATTCCCACTTAGTACAGGTGAAGGCTAGCAAAAGACTGGGAAGCGACTAGCTAGAGAGCGACAACAGTCATCAACATGCAATTAAATTAATCAACACCGAATGCAAGCATGAGTAGGATATAATCCACCATGAACATAAATATCGTGAAGGCTACGTTGATTTTGTTTCAACTACATGCGTGAACATGCCCCAAGTCAAGTCACTTAAATCATTCAGAGGAGGATACCACCCTATCATACCACATCACAACCATTTTAATAGCATGTTGGCACGCAAGGTAAACCATTATAAGCTCCTAGCTAATCAAGCATGGCACAAGAAACTATGATCTCTAGTTGTCATTGCAAACATGTTTATTCATAATAGGCTGAATCAGGAACGATGAACTAATCATATTTACAAAAACAAGAGAGGTCGAGTTCATACCAGCTTTTCTCATCTCAGTCAGTCCATCATATATCGTCATAATTGCCTTTCACTTGCACGACCGAACGATGTGGATAATAATAATAGTGCGCGTGCATTGGACTAAGCTGGAATATGCAAGCATTCAATAAATAAGAGAAGACAAGGCAATATGGGCTCTTTTGTTAAATCAACAATAATGCATATAAGAGCTACTTCAACAATTTAATTATGGTCTTCTCCTATCGACCCCCAAAGAAATGAAAAGAAATAAAACTATTTACACGGGAAAACTCCCAACAAGCAAAAGAAGAACAGGAAATCTTTTGGGGTTTTATTTTTAATTACTACTACAATCATGGAAAGTAGAACTAGCTAAAAGTTACAACTAATTTTTTTCGTTTTTCTTAAGGTTTATTAAACACACAAGAAGAAAGCATGAAAAGAAAAAATAAACTAGCATGGATGATACAATGAAAAAGTTTGAGCACTGACATCTAGCAATGAGTGTGTGAACATGAATATATATAATGTCGGCGGGAAATACGTACTCCCCCAAGCTTAGGCTTTTGGCCTAGGTTGGTCTATGGTCACGGTTGGCCTGGCGGATTTCCATAATAGTAGTTGGGGTCATACTGAGATGCAGCGGCTATCGCCTCCTGAGCTGCCGCATGGCGACGAGCGGCCTCCGCCCTCCTCTCGTACTCATCTGCCTCCTCTCTGGTAATAACATATCTTCTTTTTGCCTGATAATCAAAGAAGGCAGGAGTAGGGAGAGTAATGCGGAAAGCACGGCGTCTGTCAAAGATTAAACGGTACTGGAGAGGTGATTCATTCCTCTCAACAAACTGGTGGTGAACCATAGCATTAAAGTCTAGGTAAGCAGGAGGTAATTCAATATCATCATTACGTATAGTTACACCAAGAAAATCAGCTAAGCGGGTTGCATAAATTCTACCAAAGAAATCTCCATTAAATCTATTCAGATGCAACCGACGTGCAACAATGGCTCCCAAATTATAAGATTTATCTCCCAACACAGCACTCCTAAGAAATACTGAGGTCAGGGACACACATGTGACATGCTTCATCTTTACCGTGAATGCATCTACCTATGAAGAGAGCAAAATAATGTATAGCAGGAAAATGAATGCTCCCTATGGTAGCTTGTGTTATATATCTAGATTCCCCCACAGTTATACTAGCAAGAAAATCTCTAAATTCAGATTTGCGAGGTTCCCTAATACTACCCCATTGTGGAAGTTTGCAAGCAGTGGTAAAATCCTCTAAGTCCATAGTGTAAGAATTTTCATAAAGATCAAACAGGAGAGTTGGAGAATACATGAAGATGAAAATTCAAACCTCCTCACAAAGGAACTAGTGAGATAGTGATATTGGCGGCACTTTTCTTCCTCGAAGCTCACAAGATCAGCGTTACGCAAATATGCGTTAAATTCTTTGCTAATTCCCGCTCGATCCATAAAGTTTTCGGAAGGCCATTCACAAGGATGCACTGGAGCGTCTCTTGGTGGCTCTTCATCAGCATCACGCATTGCAAGCCTGGGTCCTTGCTTCCTTGAAGAACCA
The DNA here is from genome assembly GCF_003073215.2 of Triticum urartu. NCBI lineage: Eukaryota > Viridiplantae > Streptophyta > Magnoliopsida > Poales > Poaceae > Triticum > Triticum urartu. The sequence goes on along the minus strand of NC_053022.1, from coordinate 414,490,772 downwards.
CCTTGGTACATTTTCCTAAGCATATTTCTTCCTCTGAAAAATTCTGAAATTTTTAGTAACTTCAAAAATAAAAGTAAGCCAAACTCAATAATATTGATAGCAACTACTCATACAAGTGCCTAGAGCCTATATCATGCATCAAAACTACTTGGAACCATATAAATTTGACATGCAAGCTTAAGAACATGGTCTCACCTAAACAGCACAAATTTGCAATGAATAAAGCACTATAACAAAAACTAATTGGGCCAATGGAGGAGTCACATACCAAGGAACAATCTCCCCAAGCAGTTTTGTGAGAGATGCTTTGAGCAAGGAGATCGAAAATGGCAGCAAAATGAGCTTGGACTCAGGTTTGAGCTGGATATTCGTGTTTGCGGGAGGAAGAAGGAGTGTGTGGGTGCAAGGATAAGTGGAGGAGGGCCACCGTGGGTCCATGAGGCACGGGGGCGCGCCCCTGACCCTCGTGGCCAGGTGCCAGCTCCTCCTGTTGTGCTCTCAGTGCCAAATATACTCAAATATTGCAGAAAAAATCATATTTAAATTTCAGGGCATTTGGAGAACTTTTATTTTCGGGTATTTTTATATTGCATGGATAATTCAGATAACAGACAGAAAATAATATTTTTATTTTATTTAAAATAAATAACAGAAAGTAAAAGTAGGGTACAGAAGGTTGTGCCTTCTAGTTTCATCCATCTCATGCTCATCAAAAGGAATCCACTAACAAGGTTGATCAAGTCTTGTTAACGAACTCATTCCGAATAACATGGAACCGGAGAAAATTTGAATAGCACTATGTTACCTCAACGGGGATATGTACATCCCCAATAATAAGAATATCATATTTCTTCTTGACAGTAGGAAGAGGAAATTCAAAACTTCCAAATATAATCGATGGAATTTTTCCAATAGAATTGATACTGTGAGCTTGAGGTTGTATCCTCGGAAAGTGTACTATATGCTCATTACCATTAACATGAAAAGTGACATTGCCTTTAGTGCAATCAATAACAGCCCCTGCAGTGCTCAAAAAAGGTCTTCCAAGAATAATAGACATACTATCGTCCTCGAGAATATCAAGAATAACAAAGTCCGTTAAAATAGTAACGTTTGCAACTACAACAGGCACATCCTCACAAATACCGACAGGTATAGCAGTTGATTTATCGGCCATTTGCAAAGATATTTCAGTAGGTGTCAACTTATTCAAATCAAGTCTATGATATAAAGAGAGAGGCATAACACTAACACCGGCTCCAAGATCACATAAAGCAGTGTTAACATAGTTTCTTTTAATGGAGCATGGTATAGTTGGTACACCGGGATCTCCTAGTTTCTTAGGTATTCCACCTTTAAAAGTATAATTAGCAAGCATGGTGGAAATTTCAGCTTCCGGTATCTTTATTTTATTAGTAACAATATCTTTCATATACTTAGCATAAGGATTCATTTTGAGCATATCAGTTAATCGCATACGCAAAAAGATAGGTCTAATCATCTCAGCAAAGCGCTCAAAATCCTCATCATCTTTTTTCTTGGATGGTTTGGCAGGAAAAGTCATGGGTTTCTGAACCCATGGTTCTTTTTCTTTACCATGTTTCCTAGCAACAAAGTGTTTCTTATCATAACGTTGATTCTTTGATTGTTGGTTATCAAGATCAACAACAAGTTCAATTTCTATATCATTATCATTACTAGGTTGAGCATCATCATGAACATTTTTATTAACATTATCACTAGTTTCAGGTTCATTACCAGATTGTGTTTCAGCATCAGAGATTGAAATATCATTTGGATTCTTAGGTGTTTCAGTAATAGGTTTACTAGAAGCATGAAAAGTCCTATCATTTTTCTTTTTCTTCCTTTTAGAAGGACTAGGTGCATCTATATTATTTCTCTGAGAATCATGCTCAATTCTCTTAGGGTGGCCTTCAGGATACAGAGGTTCCTGAGTCATTTTACCACCTCTAGTCATAACTCTAACAACGTTATCATTATTCTTACTATTCAATTCATTGAGCAAATCATTTTGAGCTTTAAGTACTTGTTCTACTTGAGTGGTAACCATAGAAGCATGTTTACTAATAAGTTTAAGTTCACCTTTGACATTAGCCATATAATCACCCAAGTGTTCAAGCATATTTGAATTATATTTCAATTGTCTACCAAAATAAGAATTAAAGTTTTCTTGTTTAACAATAAAATTGTCAAACTCATCTAAGCATTTTCTAGAAGACTTATAACGAGGGATATCACCTTCATCAAATCTATAGAGAGAATTTACCTTTACTACCTGTGTCAGGTTATCAAGACCACGAGTTTCTTCAATAGGTGATGGATCAAGATCATATGTTTCTTCAATAGGCGGTAAAATAAGACCATGTATTTCTTCAATAGGAGGTAAATTCTTAACATCTTCAGCTTTAATACCTTTTTCTTTCATAGATTTCTTTGCCTCTTGCATATCTTCAAGACTGAGAAATAGAACACCTCTCTTCTTCGGAGTTGGTTTAGGAATAGGCTTAGGAAGTGTCCAATTATTTTCATTTGTCAACATATTATTTAATAGAATTTCAGCTTCATCCGGTGTTCTTTCCCTGAAAACAGAACCAGCACAACTATCCATGTAATCTCTGGAAGCATTGGTTAGTCCATTATAAAAGATATCAAGTATTTCATTTTTCTTAAGGGGATGATCAGGCAAAGCATTAAGTAATTGGAGAAGCCTCCCCCAAGCTTGTGGGAGACTCTCTTCTGCAATTTGCACAAAATTATATATATCCCTCAAAGCAGCTTGTTTCTTATGAGCAGGGAAATATTTAGCAGAGAAGTAATAAATCATATCCTAGGGACTACGCACACAACCAGGATCAAGAGAATTAAACCATATCTTAGCATCACCCTTTAATGAGAACGGAAATATTTTAAGGATATAAAAGTAACGAGTTCTCTCATCATTAGTGAACAGGGTGGCTATATCATTTAATTTAGTAAGATGTGCCACAAAAGTTTCAGATTCATAGCCATGAAAAGGATCAGATTCAACCAAAGTAATTATATCAGGATCAACAAAGAATTCATAATCCTTATCAGTAACAAAGATAGGTGAAGTAGCAAAAGCAGGGTCAGGTTTCATCCTAGCATTTAGAGATTGCTTATTCCATTTAGCTAGTAACCTCTTAAGTTCATAACTATCTTTGCAAGCTAAAATAGCTAAAGAAGCTTCTTTATCAAAAACATAACCCTTAGGAATAACGGGCAAGTCTTCATCATCACTTTCATCAATATTATCAGATTCAATATTTTCATTCTCTCTAACCCTAGCAAGTTGTTCATCAGGAATTCACCAAGTGGCACATTAGTATCAAGCATAGAAGTAGTTTCATCATAAGTATCATGCATAGCAGAAGTGGCATCATCACTAACATGTGACATGTCAGAATGAATAGCAGAAGCAGGTTTAGGTGTCGCAAGCTTACTCAAAACAGGAGGTGAATCAAGTGTAGAGCTAGATGGCAGTTCCTTACCTCCCCTCGTAGTTGAGGGATAAATCTTGGTTTTTGGATCTCTCAAGTTATTCGTAATAATAAGCATATATAAATACCAAGTGACTCAAAAATAGAGCTATGCTCCCCGGCAATGGCGCCAGAAAATAGTCTTGATAACCCACAAGTATAGGGGATCGCAACAGTTTTTGAGGGTAGAGTATTCAACCCAAATTTATTGATTCGACACAAGGGGCAGCCGTTGCCGTTAGGTGTCATGCACATATCCTCCCAACGTGGATCCAGTACAGGAATGAGAAAGACAATACCCAATTTAACACCTTCCTTGACCATTTATCCGTAAGTAATATTATTCATCGCAATTAGTAATATTGTTTTGTTCTGTCCCATACTTTATAGCTTCCTCCTAATAAGACTCACATTCTTTTTTCAACAGATGAGGTTCAAGTTGGATCCGAAAGATGATGCAACTAAACAAGAATGCACTCATGTTTTTCAGTCTGCTCTGTGACAGTATCGGTACCACCTTAGAAAATCTCACTTTGAAGGTAAGGCTAACAATGAAATCGCCCAAACATCTCAAGTGGAATATATTACAGATGAAGACTGGACAGCCCTCGTTAAACAATGGTCGAATCCAAAGTATCAGGTAGGCTATATGTATTTGATCAGACCACATATTGAACTTGTATTTATGTATGTGCCTTACAAGTGTATCTTCTTCTAGGCTAACTGTTTGAAGAACAAGACCAACCGTTCTAAAGTGAAATTCCAACAGACAACAGGATCTCGTAGCTATATTGCACACTGTGAGGCTCTTGTAAATAGCTGCTACTTCTTTTTTCTGTGCCATATTATTGTATCTATATTGACTTGTTCCAAATACAGAGGAAAGCCTGTGCGGACCAAAAAGAACCTGAACCGAATGCGGTGCAAATCTTCAAGGATTGCCACACCAGCAAGATGAAGGGCATGAGAACACCAGTTCAAGCCGCTGTTGTAAGTCCTTACTCCTCCTGCCTTTGAACTGATTGGTGTTGTGATGTGTTCATTTAACTACTTGGTTTGCAGCCAATGTCAGTTACTCTGTTCACTTTTCTACACGGTTGTCTTAACGTAGCATTTCACCTTAGATGGTTTAAAAGAGATGAAGGATATTCTTTTGGTCTTGATATGTATTCTAGTTGTTATGTTCACGTGCGCACACAATGATAAAATAGCATGTTTGTTTTATATCTGTTTTCCCATGATATGAATGATGTCATACTATGTTCATCCTACTTTAAACCATGTCTCTTTATCCTTAGATGTCAACGAATGTGAGGAAATAGACAATACAGTAGGCATGCTACATGGACATATGTTCAGAAAGTGATTTTATTATGTAGTTGGCACTACAATACATGCTAATGTATTACAGTAGTTCACCAAAATAAGTTATGTATAAACGTGTAACCTACTTTGTTTGTTTTTGTCTCATTAGTAACTTATCTGGTACACTAATCTACAAGTTCAAACTTTTAGGAAGCCATGGAAAAATGATTGAACAGCCACAACCACCTGAAGGTGACGAGGCTACCACAGGCACAATGTCACCTCTTGCTGCAGTGCGTCAGTATCTCTCCAGTAACAGTGCTGAAAGTGCGTTATATCGACTAGACGGGGTGAATAGGCGATATTTATGAATTCTTCACTGAGGAATTTCAGGGTGAGGAAATTCCTTAGCAAGAACTACATGTAGCGGAATAAGTACTCAGAAGTAAACATAACAGAACACAAGCATGGTCATCATGATGAAATCAAGACAAGCACAGAGTATGGAAAGCGTAAACATAGGATGGCATAGGATGAAGACAAACTGACTGAAGAAATTGAACTGAGGAAATTGACAAAGTCTTCAGTCAAAGTCTTCAAACAGATATGAACAAGCACTCAACACATAACTGAGGAAATGGAAGGGTTGAGGAAATGGAACCAAGTAGCTTGGTGAAGACAATGATTTGGTAGACCAGTTCCAACTGTTGTGATAGTTGTACGTCTGGTTAGGGCGGCTAGGTATTTAAACCTGAGGACACACAGTCCCGGATACCCAGTCCTGAACACACAGTTCAGAACACTCAGTCCTCACCGTATTCCCCTTGAGCTAAGGTCACATAGACCTCACCCAATCACTCGTTGTATGTCTTTAGGTGACTTCCGAACCTTCACAAACTCGGTCACTCGGCGATCCATAATTCCTAATGGATGCTCTAGACCATGACGCCGAACCATCTGGAAGATGCACAGTCTTCAAAGGTAACAAGCGTCGGATCCACGCAGAATCAATCTCTTCAGTGATGCTCAATCACTTGGGGTTTGTAGGTGTTTGGGTTTGGGTTTTCCTCACTTGATAATTTTCACTCAAAGTCCTCAGAGAATGGGATGCTCTCAAATGACAAGTGTCAGTTTTTCTCGGAGCAGCCAACCAGCTAATGGTTGTAGGGGGGTTATTTATAGCCTAGGGAGCAGCCCGACATGATAAGACATAAATGCCCTTCAATGATATGACCATTAGGTGGGTAGATATTTTGGGACAGCTGGCACAAGGCACAACAACGGTCGGAAATTTGAGTATCAAATTCCTCAGGGCTATCATGTTCCTCACTATGTAGGCAATCCGCACTGGCGAATTCCTAACTCCTCAGTCAGAACAAATTCCTCAGAGACCAGAAGAACTTCGTCCCTGTCACTAAAGAATATGACTGAACTGTATGAGATTTCCAATGGCTTCACTCGAAGGGATTCGTAGGTGTAGGATTTTGAGTTGAGCATCACATGGAAATTTTTCCTTAGTATTTCCTCGACCCCCTTTAACAGTACGGTGTTTCCTATGACTCAAGAAAGAGAAAATGAAACTACGAAAACAAAAGTCTTCACGCTTCATGTTCCTCGAGTGAATACCAAGCCTTCAAGGTCACACCAATTTCTTCACTTTCAAAGTCTTCAGAAATCCAAAGTCTTCAGTCGAAGAACTTCATTTTTAGGGGTCAACTTTCTCTGTAAATATCAAACTCCTCATAGTCCTATAGACCTGTGTACACTCATAAACACATTAGTCCCTTAACCTATAAGTCTTCAATACACCAAAATCACTAAGGGGCACTAGATGCACTTACAATCTCCCCCTTTTTGGTGATTGATGACAATATAGGTTAAGTTTTCAACGGGGATAAACATATGAAGTGTAAATAGTGATATTGAGGAATTTGATTGCAAGATATAGAAAAACTCCCCCTGAAGATGTGCATATTGAGGAATTTGCTTTTAAAGCATTGCACACTTTGAAGAATAGAATCATGGAGATCTCCCCCTATATCTTGTAATTCATACACGCATTTGACATAATATGAAGAATTTGAAATTCATGATGAAATATGGTGACTGAGTAATTCAGCATGCGTGCATTAACATATATGAGGAATAAGCATGCAGAAAAACACATCAAAAGTATCACACCACCATCGGGTTTAAGTTTACAACTCGATCCAATAATGTTTCAGAAGAACGAGAGTTGTAACTTAGCAAAAAAATGCCCATATAAGATAGACCCGCTTGAAGACTAACTCAAATTTCTCCCCCTTTGTCATCAAATGACCAAAAGGATCGAAAATGAGGACTAACGCCCCTAAAGATTATCAAGTTGATGAAGGAGCGCCAGCGTTGTTGGGGTCGTTTCTTGATGTAGGACCTGCCACAATGTCGTCCAAGTCTTCATGCTAATCGGTGTCGTGCAATGAAGAATAAGAGCTGGCCACCAAGGAAGGGACCTTGACCTTCTTGAATTTCTTCGGTGGAGGTGCAGACCAGTCAAAATCTTCCTAGAGACCCATTTTCTTCAGATCTTCTTCACTATAGACATGGGACAGAATAGCCCAGGTGCGACCGAAAACCTCATGGAGGTAGTAGTGGTTTTTCTTCACAGCATTATGTGTAGCGGTCATGTTGTGAAGAAATGAACCAAACTGATGCTTAACCCATTTATGGTTTTGATCCACCTCCTGGTGAAGACTAAGCGGAAGCTCACAGTTAGTCATCACACGAGGAGCAGTTGTGATGACCCCGATTTGACCGTACACTAATCATACACGCAAACGTGTACGATCAAGATCAGGGACTCACGGGAAGATATCACAACACAACTCTACGAATAAAATAAGTCATACAAGCATCATATTACAAGCCAGGGGCCTCGAGGGCTCGAATACAAGAGCTCAATAATTGACGAGTCAGCGGAAGCAACAATATCTGAGTACAGACATAAGTTAAACAAGTTTGCCTTAAGAAGGCTAGCACAAACCGGGATACAAATCGAAAGAGGCACAGGCCTCCTACCTGGGATCCTCCTAAACTACTCCTGGTCGTCGTCAGCGGGCTGCACGTAGTAGTAGGCACCTCCCGAGTAGTAGTAGTCGTCGTCGATGGTGGCGTCTGGATCCTGGGCTCCAACATCTGGTCGCAGTAATCGAGTATAGAAATGGGGAAAAGAGGGAGAAAAGCAACCGTGAGTACTCATCCAAAGTACTCGCAAGCAAGGAGCTACACTACATATGTATGCATTGGTATCAAATGGAAAAGGGGGGGTATCATATGTGGACTGAACTGCAGAATGCTGGAATAAGAGGGGGATAGCTAATCCTGCCGGAGACTACACTTCTGGCAGCCTCCATATTGCAGCATGTAGAAGAGAGTAGACTGAAGTCCTCCAAGTAGCATCACATAGCATAATCCTAACCGATGATCCTCCCTTCGTCGCCCTGTGAGAGAGCGATCACCGGTTGTATCTGGCACTTAGAAGGGTGTGTTTTATTAAGTATCCGGTTCTAGTTGTCATAAGGTCAAGGTACAACTCCGGGTTGTCCTTTTACCGAGGGACACGGCTACTCGAATAGATCAACTTCCCTGCAGGGGTGCACCACATTTCCCAACACGCTCGATCCCATTTGGCCGGAAACACTTTCCTGGGTCATGCCCGTCCTCGGAAGATCAACACGTCGCATCCCTACCTAGGCACAACAGAGAGGTCAGCACGCCGGTCTAAATCCTATGGCACAGGGGTCTGGGCCCATCTCCCTTTGCACACCTGCACGTTGCGAACGCGGCCGGTGAGCAGACCTAGCCTCCCTTATACAAGAGTAGGCGTTCCAGTCCAACCCGGCGCACGCCGCTCAGTTGCTGACGTCTACGAAGGCTTCGGCTGATACCACGATGTCGAGTGCCCATAACTGTCCCCGCGTAGATGGTTAGTGCGTATAGGCGAGTGGCCAAACTCAGATCAAATGCCAAGATCTCGTTAAACGTGTTAAGTATCCGCGAACGCCGACCAGGGCCAGGCCCACCTCTCTCCTAGGTGGTCTCAACCTGCCCTGTCGCTCCACCTCAAAGTAACAGTCGGGGGCCGTCGGGAACCCAGGCCCACCTCCACCGGGATGGAGCCACCTGCCCCTTCAACCCCCAACTCTGAATAGTAACACATGTAATGTAATAGTGTAAAGTATATAATATATGTCCGTGATCACCTCCCGAAGTGATCACGGCCCAGTAGTATAGCATGGCAGACGGACTAAGCAGTAGGATAGTAGGTAATGGTAACAACAGTAGTAGCAAGGACTGGCTATGCAGTAGTATAGGATTAAATGAAAGCAGTAACATGCTACACTACTCTAATGCTAGTAGTAGAGAGAAGAATAGGTGATATCTGGTGATCAGGAGGGGCTTGCCTGGTTGCTCCGGCAAGAGAGAGGGGTTGTCAACACCGTAGTCGTACTGGGTAGCAGCGGCGTCGGTCTCGGTGTCTAGCGAGAGAAGAGGGGGAAGAAACAATAAATATAATGCAAACAAATGCATGACAATGCATGAAATGACAAAGCGTGATGCTAGGTGTGCCCTAACGCGGTACGAGGTGGTACCGGTGTAGGGGAAAACATTCGGGAAAGTATTCCCGGTGTTTCGCTTTTTCGGACAGATGAACCGAAGGGGGAAAGTTGCGTGTTTGCTATGCTAGGGATGTGCGGCGTACGAACGGGTAGCGTATTCAGATTCGTCTCGTTGTTCTGAGCAACTTTCATGTACAAAGTATTTTCATCCGAGTTATAGATTATTTTATATTAATTTCTAAAGTTTTAATTCATTTTCTAAATTATTTTAATTCAATTTAAGTAGTAAAAAGCTATGTGTACACAACAGAAGCCAGCCACAGCCTATGACCTGTGGGGCCAGGAGACCCAGTTGACCAAGTCAATGGTTGACTGGTCAACGGTGTGAATAGTGCATGTGAGACCCACATGTCATTGTCACAATTTAATTAAAATAGGCTTAAACACCTAAGCTAGTTAATTAGGTCAAATTAAGCAAGGTTAATTAATTAAACTAATTATATTACTAATTAATTAATTCACTTTACTATTTCCTTTTATTTTCCATTTTCGTTTTTCTCTACTCTTATCCTTTTATCTGATTTACAGGGGGAGGGCCCCACCTATAAGTGGCTTAGGCCACCTCCCTCCTGTGCACGAATGCGCACAGGGAAGGGCAGGGGCGCGGTGGCCAAACTGGGCTCCGGCGAGGCCATGGTCGAGGCCGGCAGGACGGAGACGTGGGGCGGCGGGCGCGCGCCTGGAGTGGAGCATTGCCTGGGGTGCTCGATCGGGAGCAGCAGAGGGTGAGGCCGGGGACGCAGCAGCTACGGTCGCCAGTGACAGCGGCACAGGAGGAGAAGGGTGTGGCGTGGACGTGTCCGAACAAGGCGCGGGCGAGCACGGCCATAGCGCGGGGTTGCGGACACGCGCGGGCGGCGCGTGCAGGGCTCAGCCAGGCACGGCCGGAGTGCAGCACGGGCGCGGTCGATCTGTAGGGAAGAGGAGAGTAATGGAGGACGGCGACTCACAAGGGAGCAGGAGGGGCATGGCAGCGGGCTCGTGGAGGATTCGGGGAGGTCCGGCGATGCGACACCGACGACGAAGAGGACGGCGCGCAAGGACGGTGGCGACGATGAGCGACTGCGGCATCAGGGACGGCACCGACGACATGGACGTGCGGTAGGGGCGGGACGCGTGAAGGATGGTGGGGCGCCGGTGGTAGGAGGCGGGGCGCAGAGGCTGGCGGTGTCTGGGGGCGCGGCGCGCTCGCGCGGAGTTGGGTGTGCGCCCCTCGATCCATATCGGGGGGAGAGGGAAGAGACGAGGGGGGGTCGTGGGGGGCAGTGGGAGTCGTGGGCTAGGGTTACGGGGGGAGTGGTGGTTAGTAGGCAACGGTGGCTGGGCCGACCTAGCAGCCAGATGGGCCAAGAGGCCCCGGGGGTTTCTCTCTTTTTTAAATTTTGTGTGTTTTCCTTTTTTTATTTCAACTCTGTGTTACTTTTAAATGGAGCACCAAATGACTTTTTGTAAAATAAGCAACCTACCACATAATCTAAATTGCATTAATTGGCACTGCCACAAAAGGCTTGAACCTCATTTGAAAAATATGATTTCTTGATTGAAATTAAGTGTGATGGAAGGGGGCTGTTAAGTCATTCAAAAATAGCTATGGCCATTTTGGAGTCCTAAATAATGTTGGTTTTATTTTTACAATAGTTTTGGGAATTCTTGTAATATTATGAACATTTTGTTCTACTACTAGAAGAAATAATTTATTTGCCTTTATTTTAAAATTTAAATTTGGCTTTGATTTATTAAGGGGCAACTAGGCTTAGTCAAACCTGATGACATGGCACCATTAGTGGGAGATCACTGTAGCTTAATTATCCGGGCGTCACAGCAGTGGCTTGAGGATTTGGCTTGGAGGCATGGGCAGCAAAATCATGAGTGGCAGAGTCAGCATTGGTGGAATAAGATGCAGCTTTGCAAAACTGACCATCCAATGGATGAATACCTTCATCAATGACAGCAGAAGCCTTTCCTTTTTCATCAGTTGAAGTAAAGGTCTCCTTGAGGACTTCAATCGGGGGCAAGTAGCTGAGGTGATTCTGAAAATGAGTCTTGAAGTTGAGTGAAGACCTTGTCCTGAGGAATCTCATAATCCAAGGTGCATAAGGCTTCAGCTCAAATGGAGAAAGTGCAGCATTTGCCAGAGTCCTCATGAAGAAATCGTGATAGTTGATAGGAATGCTATGAATGATGTTGAATAGCAGATTCTTCATGATGCCAACTATTTCCTCATCAGATGAGTCATGGCCTTTGATGGGACTCATTGTCCTCTTCAGAATGTGATAGACGGTTCTGGGCACATAGAGTAAATCCTTTACGAGATTTGGTCCTTGGGGCTTGACCAGGCTTCAAAGGCTTCATTAACACTTGCATGTAATGAGCAGTGAGCTCAGGTTCTTGGTACAGGCAGCGAGCTCCTTCACTGGGTGGACTGATGGGCAGGGCGTGAAGCAATTCAGAGGCCGGCGCCTTATAATGAGTATTATCGGTCATCTAGTCCAAGACCCAGGTGTTGATATCTTCAGGTTCACCTGTGATATGCAGTGTAGCGTAGAACTGAAGAATGAGCTCTTCATTCCAATCAACAATGTCAGTGCAAAAGTTGAGGAGGCGTGCGTCATGAAGCACATTAAGCATAGGAGTGAAACAAGGCAATGATTCCATGTCCACATGAGGAATATGCCCATGGTAGAAGATTTTGTCCTTGTTGAAAAGCAGTGAAGAATATAAGTTGGCCTGGCTGGCAGTCCAGAAGCGCTTCCTTCTAAGATGAGCAGAATCATAAGGGTTGTAGTCAGTGAAGAACACGTGTTCGCCGAAGAAATGATCAGCCTTGAATTTATGCTTCTTTGAGAATGGATCCTTTGGCTTGGGGTGAGGACTATTAGTCAATTGCATCACAACCTCCGGGATCTCGATCTCAGGTTCCAGAGGCTGAGGAACAGGTGCTTCTTCAGTGGTAGCCTGGGACTTAAACTCTTCATTTACATGTTCTTCAGCACTAGTGGCTGGAATTTCTTCATGGACATACGGTGTGGCATGTGGTTCATTAGATCCCATTTGTAAAGTAGTTACTGGGGACTGAGGAATTTGTTGCAATGGTGTGAAGAGTGGAGAGTTGGGGTGCTGACTTTCCCAAAAATCATCACTTAGCACGGGTGTGGTACAGCCAATGTCCACATCTTCATCTTCCATTTCTTCAACGCCGACCTCTTTAGTAGTAGACTGAGGCATAGGTGAGGAGACAACTGGTGTTGAAGGGATTGTATCCACTTCAATTTCTTCATCCATCTGCTCTGACGAGGCAGCAGAAGGAATGTCATCATCGGATTCACTTGGAATCTCATATTCTTCATCATAAGGAACAAGGTCCTTTGATTGCATGGTTGAGATAGGAACAGCATCAATTGGGTTTGCAAACGAGCTTGTTAGTGGCTTCATTTTGTTCTGAGCTGAAGAATCTGATGCAGTTGATGCCTTCCTTTTCTTCACTGCTGCACGCTCTGCAGCCTTAGTCTTCTTCACATCTGATGCGGATGGAAGGATCGGAGTTTGGGTAGGCGCAGGAGGAGTAGAGGAATTTGGTTGAATGTCTTCAGGCACAACTGATGCAGTTGCCCTGACTTCTTCATTTTCTTCAGGCACACCACTAGTGGATGCCCTGGCAATTTCATCAGTGGCTGGCATGCAGTCATCAGCCCTGGAACTCACATTTTCTTCAGCGGCCTATATGTCATCAGCGGTGCTGGCATTTTCTTCAGTCGGCTGAGTAGATGCTTCAGCCTGAGGAATTTCCTGTTGCATTGGGGCTACAACATTTGAAGTGAAGTTGTCAGCGAGTCTCACAAAACGAACCTTGGCTCCCAGCCAATCAGCATGGTATGCATCAAATTCATCACTGAGTTTCTTGATCTCAGGCTGTATATTGACGAGTTCTTCGATTGTCATAGAGACAACGTTTTTCTTCAGATAGCGCTCCTTTTTGTACTGCGCTTTCTTGATCTGCCTGGCCTTCTCAAACTTCCATTTTTCTTCTTGTATGAAATGAGTCAACATATGACTTTGGCCAGGAGTCATCTTGAAATCAGGCATGGGAGTATTTGGGTCCTTGTGCCATAAGTCAATGTACTCAAGGATCAACTTTGGATCCAAAAGCAGAGGCACACTTGTTCCCTTGGCTCTAGCGGCCCAGACTTGCCTGTCTCCGATGATTTCGGCAAGTTCCTCATCATCAGCTTCGTCTTCATCAGACGGCACTTGGAAGGCGGCCTGCTTCTTTTGAGGACTTGGTCGAGAGCCTCGTCCAGCAGTTGCCTTGGTCTTCAACAGAGTGGGACCAGTTGAACAATGCAGTGGTGCTGAGGAACTAGCAGATGCTCCTGAGGCAATAGAAATGTCCTTCGTCCTTTGGCACATGGCGAGATGCGCGGGTGCTGAGGATTTTGTCGGAGCAGTTGAGGACTTGAGCGGAGGAGCTGAGGATTTTGAAGGAGCAGCATGAGGAATTTGCCATGAGGGCTTTGAGGAATCTGGTCGTGAGGGCATAGCTGAGGAACTTGGCCGTGAGGGCATTGAGGGAGAAACAGTTGGCTTGTGAGAGGATTCTTTGGCATGGCCTTCTTTGTCTTGCTTGCAGAGGCCTCAGCAGTGGCAGCAGCAGTGGCAGAGTCTTCGTTGAATTTCCTCACTGCTTCTCTTGCTTGTCTGGCCAACTTGGCATGGCGCTTGGCCCATTCATCAGGATAATCCTCACCGCGCTTGAGGCTGGTGGGATCTGCTTCTTAGCCAGGTGCCAACAGAGGTCTTGGGCATGGAGGAGTTAGAGTGAATTTCTTCATGTATTTCGGAGTAACATATCTATACTCCCTCCACTCTCTTGCCCATCTCCTCTCAATCTTTTTAATGCGCACCTTGCGCTGATTTTTATCTTCCTCAGGGGGTGTGCTGTACCCAGCATAGATGTCCTCAGGGATTTCAAAGGCAGTGTTGACCTCAGGCCTCTTTCCTCCTTTCTGTGGCTTCTTACCGTCAGCCATTTTCTTTAGTTGAGGAATTTGAACAATGGAATTCTCTGAAGATGTATGCAACTTTTCTTCGAGGAACACTGCAAATGAGTTAAGTTGATGAGAACCTAGTGATTCAGCAGCTGACATGAGTACCTGTGAACAGAGTATAGTTGCGAGGAATTTGGAGAGGTCATATGCGTTCTCAGAGGTTTTCAAAAAGAACAAGTTTAAGGAATTTGACCAGATGAGTCTTGAAGAATTTCACTAAGCGTTCTTTGTCTTAGGTTCCAGAGATGTATAGATCGAAAATCCACATATTTGAGGAATCTTGAAGAAAAACATAGCTTAGAGAAACGAATCAAGAATAGATGACATGTGAGGTGTTTTAGTGTGTGAAGATATCAAGAAAACACCTTTGAGGATTTTGTAGGAATCATTTGAATCAAAGAGGGCAGTAAAAGTAACTTTTAATTACCCTGGACGAAGAACACGGCGAACTAGGAAGTGGAGATGTGAAGTTCGTCAGTGCAGATCTTCCACGCCCTAACTCGGCAGAGTGTCACATCCCTAGTTCTGGTATGATCCTAGGCTTGCTTTGTGCATCATGTTTAAATTTCAAATGAATTTGAAATGGGGAAAGTTGCAAACCCTAGCACCAAAGTTTTTTCCAATAGGTTCAACTTTAAAATGGATTTTCAATGAACCCAAAATGCTCTCCAAAAATGTTCATGCTGTTTGGATAATGTTGGGAACAACAACCAGAGGTGATGCACATTTTTGCTACACATTTTGGATTTTTGAATCAATGCATGAATATTTGATTTGGAGCTGTTTAAATTATATAAATATTTTAATGGCTTCAAAAATGTTGGGAATTGGTGAGGGCCTCTAGAATATTATATCTAGATGCCACAATTATTTTCAGCATTTATGGAAATGTTTTAACATTTCTTTTAGATACAAAACAAATGTCATAAATAAAAAAAAGAAAACAAAAAAAAAGAGACAAAACATTTACCTGACTTACCTGGCGCCCCACCACGGCCCAGCAGAGGCCTAGCCCACTGGCTCTTGCCAATCATCTCCCTCCTCTCGCCAGAAGGATGAGAGGCGTGTGCCCGCAGCGCGCGAGCACGCGCTCGGCCACCTCCTGCCTCTCTGCTAGCTCCCCGATGCCCTGGACGCCTCCAACGCTGCCACGCAGACCCCCTGGCCCCTCCCTCACTCTCCCCATGTCCATCCCCCTCCTCTGATCTCTCTGCGCAGCACCGCCGAGTGCAGCCGACGCTACCGCCCGCCGTTGCCGCAGCCACTGCCTCCCCCTCGCCCCCTGGACATGCCTAGAAGCTCCACGACATCGTCTTCGTCATCTCCACCGAGCCAAGCGAGCCGGGGCACACCATAGCGACGTCATCATCATTGTCTTCAACCTCGGTTGCCGCCGTTCTTTGTCGTCGATCTGTCGCCGTCAAGTCGCCCCCGAGCCCGACGACCAGCTGCTGTGACTCCCAGTGAGCACCTGCTCCAAATCCCTCTCCTTCCCGCATCGATTTCAAGATCTAACTAGCCCCGCCACAGAGCCCGAGAACTCATCACCGCCGGCCATGGTGCCGCCACGGCCACAGCTGCCGTCGCTCGCGTCCGGGCTCATCAGCACGCGCAGCACACCCATAGGAGCACGATGCACTCACCATCTCCTCCCCTAGTGCTCCGTAGCTCCATTTTCATCGATGGCCGAACCACGGCCACCACAAACCTCGTCGCCGGCGTCGATTTCGGCGACCATCTGGTCCAGCTCCACCACCCACACACGCGGCTCAGCCCCAGCTCTCCATAGGACCCAACCACGCTCCAAACCATGGTTTGTAGCGCGATCCCGACGCGCTCCTCCGCGTCTGGACTCGCCGGCGGCTAAACGTCGGCGACCGCTGACCTTTGGCCGGCGTGGGTTGACCCCCACAGCCTAGTTGACCTTCCCCCTCTCTCTCGCTGACTTGCGGGCCCCGCCCGACTAATTACCTTAGTTAGAACTAATTAACCAACTAGGTTAGCTGCTACGGTCACTGACTAGTGGGCCCTGCCTAGTTAGTTAGGACTGACTAACTTAGTTAGTTGACTAGGTCACTGACCAGTGGGACCCACTGGTCAGGTTTGACCTGGTCAGCCCCGTTGACTCGCTTATGTCATGCTGGCGTAGAGCTGATGCAATAATTGATTTCTGGAATTAATTTAACTCAGGAAATTCCAGAATTTTGCCTAAACTTCTAAAATTCATAGTAATTCAATCGTAACTCCAAATCAAATAAATTATATATGAAAAATTATCAGAAAAATGCAAGGAATCCATTTATGCCAGTTTCATGCATGGAAAACCAACTTATACTTGCTGTATAAGTGAAAACGTAATAATGGCATGTTATGTATTTAATTTGGGGTTTTCATATGAACCCTTGGTTCATATGGACTTCAACCAAATTGATGCTAGATGCATTAGGGCAAATCATAGAATCTTTGAAATGTCATCTTCATGCATCATATTGTTGCATATGGTTGTTTATTGATTGCCGGCACCATCCCTTCTCGATAGGTTCTACTCCGGAAGGTGTCCCGAGTACCTGTCTGAGGAGCAGTGCTTCTTCGTGGATCTATCAGGCAAGCAAACCCCCTTGAGCATCTCGATAAATCCCACTCTCTTGCTCCTGCTCCTTTTACTGCATTAGGACAACAATGATTCAAACTGCTACTTTCTGCTGCGGTAGCTGAACCCATTCCTCTGCATGACCTGTCATTGCCACAGTAAATAGTTGAAACCCACTAGCATGAGTAGGAGTTGCTTGAGCCTTGATGTGCCTGCTCATCCATGCTTGTTTTCTTTATGCCAGCTATGCTTAGAGTTGTGTCAGGTATGATTCATCAGGAATGAATCGGAGTGGTGAACATGTCCTACCAGTAAAGGCTAAGTGTGTGAACACGTTTTTGTAAAGGTAGCGATGAGAGGCCATGTAGGAGTACATGATGGGTTGTCTCATTGGAACCGTCCCTAAGCACTGAGTTCTGTGTATGTTGTCCAAGTCCAGTTACTACCACACATTGGGTTCCGGTCATCCGACCCCTCTCGGCTTATTAATCCACTTGATCTCTATCCAGGAGATGCAACTAGTTTCTGGCGTTTGTAGGTAGTGCTACTTGTCTACCAGGTGGTGTCCGACGGGACGGGCTTGGCACAGACTAGGCACCCTGGCACGGTGTACCAAGTGGCACCCGGATGGTGGGCTTGGGAACCCTGCACACATCGTTCGGGGCCGTGAGCGACACCCCGGCCGGATCTCCTTGCGGATGGAACCCGAATAGGCGATAAACCTGGACGAGAGACTTGTGTGGTTAGTCAGGTCGTGGCCGACACCCTCGCCCGGCTTCCGCTTGAAGGTTGCCAAGGTACATGACGTGTACAGGGCTATAAGTGACGAGAGCGTGTGTGAAGTACACCCCTGCAGGGTCAATATTATCTATTCGAATAGCCGTTTTCCTCGGATATGGAAACTTGGAGAATTTATGTAGTACATAGACAACTTGAAGTGGATACTCTAAAATCCGCAAGATAAGCGTGAGTGCTATGGATGGCCTTCTCGTAGGGAGACGGGAACGGATCCATAGTGGAGTGTTGATATGGTGAATATGTGGACTCGTGTGCGTCTTCTTACCTCAAAGAAGTTTCTGATACTCGTAGTATAGGTTAGCCACTGAGTCAAAGCTGGCTTGCTGCTGTTAAAACTCCACCACCCCCCTTTTGTTGATAATGTTGCATATGTAGATAGTTCTGATGTAAGACTTGTTGAGTACCTTTGTACTCACGTTTGCTTATTTATGTTTTGCAGTTGGTTACACTAGTGACTTCGACGAGTAGCTTGTATCCCAGCTACGATCTTGTACCCTTGGGAGGGTCGTGTTTAGTCAGGCTTCCTAGTCTTTTTATTTTGTAGTTGTCTATACTCAGACATGTAGTGCTTCCGTTGCTTGTATGCTCTGAACAATGGGTCATGAGGCCCCTGTTTGTATTGAATGCTATGTGGCTCTTTTGGGCCATCATCTATATGAGTTTGAGTTATGTTGTGATGCCATGTTGTACAACACATACTTGCATGTCATGCGTACGTGTAACGTGTATTGCTATGTGTGGGATCCGACAACCTAGTTGTTTACCTCTGGTAGCCTCTCTTATGGGGAAATGTAGTCTTGTGCTTCCATGAGCCATGGTAGTCCGCTACAGCCCGGTTCACCGGAGTCCTACTAGCCCAGCACTACTGCTCCGGAACACATGACTGGTCGGCATGTGATTCACCTCGTTCCTCTGTCTGTCCCTTTGGGGAAATGTCACGCGATGACATCCCGGAGTCCTGTTAGCCCAGTGCTACAGCCCGGATTCATACGCTGTTGACCGACATGCTCGAGGTTGATTCATGTATGCTTGTCCCTGTAAGTTAGTGCTATTTTGGGTTCATGACTAGTCATGTCGGCCCGGGTTCTCTGTCATATGGATGCTAGCGACACTGTCATATACGTGAGCCAAAAGGCGCAAACGGTCCCGAGCCAGGTAAGGTGGCACCCATGGGAATACCGTGCGTGAGGCCGCAAAGTGATATGAAGTGTTACATGCTAGATCGGTGTGACTTAGGATCGGGGTCCCAACAGCGTCGGTATCAGAGCCTGACTGACTGTAGGATTACCAAGCCAAACTGGTCAAAGTTGAGTCTAGAAATGCTTTAGTTATATAAGGGAATTGATTGTGGAAGGGAACGTAAGGCTCTCTTTACTCCTTTACCTCATGTCATTCTTTCTGAGTCAGCCTCTTCTTTTCTACGAGGGTTAAGGCCTAGGCTTCTCCTCTATCTCTCAGGATGACGTACTAAACAGTAAAGTCTTAGGATTGTTGCGTTGTGTCTCCTTACAGTTCTGCTACTTCCGTGTGTCCTCAGTTTGACCCAGAACCTTGATATTATGATGCTGATTGATTATGCTATTCCTTTGATGAATGTCTCAAAAATACTTTTGAGCATTTACAGCCGTTATGCTGCCGAAATTGTCCTAGGATTTCAAGAATTTCCAATGCTTTTGCATTACATTCCGCATCCCTATGTCGATGCTAATTCCATCCTTGTTTCCTTGGTTTCTGTGCCAGGATGTCATCTGCTAACCAAGGTTCAGTTGCTCATAGCAAGAACCACGGAGATGGTAGGGATGAGGATCCTCCTGACCAGCCTTTGATGGCAGAGTTTTTGTTAGCATCCGAGAGGAACAAGCATGAGACTAACCGCTTGCTGGCACAGATTGAGCAGAACACCGCACATCAGCGTAAGAAGTTGGTTTCCATCACGGACTTCATTGGTCTGAAACCACCCACCTTCCATCATTCCATTGAGCCACTCGATGCAGATGACTGGCTCCGAAGCATCACTCACAAGTTGCTTTCTGCGAACGTGGCTGAAGGTGACAAGGTCACCTATGCTACCTATCACCTGGAAGGTCCTGCTAGTATTTGGTGGCAGAGCTATGAGGCTATGCTACCAGCTGGTCAGATTCCTACCTGGAAGGATTTCACCGAGGCTTTTCGTGAGCACCACATTCCTCAGGCTCTCATTGACCGCAAGAGGGAAGAGTTCTGTAGTTTTACCCAGGGTAAGCTGCCTGTTGATGCTTACAGTAGGGAGTTTGGAAACCTCGCCCGCTATGCTACAGAAGAAGTGTCCACGGACGCTAAGAAACAGGCTAGGTTCCGGAAGGGTCTCAACCCTAAGTTGCGTCGTGATCTCCACCTGCATCATTGTGATACTTTCCAGGCTCTTGTGAACAAGGCCATTAATGCAGAGACAGCTCAACTCACTTACGAGGAGTCTCGTAAGCACAACCGTGATCTGGGTTCTTCCTCCCGCTCTGGCTCTCAGAAGCAACGGATTTGGATTCCGAACTCAGCTCTTCCACCTCGATATGCACCGAGGCCATCCGATGTGGCGCCTCACCCAACTTAGAACGTGCTCCACCCAGGTCTATTAGTGGACCACTTGCCAATGTAGGTCCACGCCCTACCTCAGGAACTTGCTTCACCTGCGGAGAACTAGGACACTATGCATGTGACTGCCCTCAGTCCAGTTATACTCCACCCCAGTCTGAGAGGTCTGTTGGCTGTGAAAAGCCATCAGGCAAGATGATCAGTACCAAGCCAGCCTCCATTGAACGAGCATGTGTGCACCATGTCTCAGCTTCAGAAGTTCAAGATGATCCCGACGTCGTACTGGGTACTCTTCTTGTTAATTGTCACCCAGCTTCAGTTCTGTTCGATACTGGAGCATCCCACTCCTTCATATCCGAAGGTTATGCTCGGTTGCACGACATGTCATTTTGTGATATGCCAACTCCACTAATAATCCAGACTCCTGGTTCCAAATGGCAAACCTCCAAGGTAAGCCATGGTAATGAAATCCTTGTTGACAGACTAGTATTCCTTGCTTCTTTGATATCTCTCAAGTCCTCAGATATTAACATCATCTTGGGTATGGACTGGATGACAGCTCATCATGCCAAGATAGATTGTTACACCAGATCTGTTCAACTTACACATCCATCTGGCAAAATAGTCACTGTCTCCACTAGAGTTACAAGGCGTCAACTCTATTCTCTTAATGCCAGCCCTCTTCTAGACCTTGAAGATATTCCGGTAGTCCGTGACTTTCCGGATGTCTTTCTAGAAGAACTGCGAGGTGTCCCACCTGACAGAGATGTAGAGTTTGTCATAGAACTTATCCCAGGAACTGTTCCAATCTTTAGAAGACCATACAAGATGGCACCTTTGGAGTTAGCCGAGCTTAAGATACAACTTGATGAGTCCTTGCAAAAGGGTTTCATCCGTCCCAGTTCTTCTCCTTGGGCTTGTTCTGTCCTCTTCGTCAAGAAGAAGGATGGTACAGATCGGATGGTTGTAGATTATCGTCCCGTTAATTTGGTCACGATAAAGAACAAGTATCCGCTCCCCAGGATCAACGACCTGTATGATCAGCTCGCTGGATCCTCAGTCTTTTCCAAGATGGATTTGAGGTTAGGCTACCACCAAATCAAAATCAGAAACGGGGACATCCCCAAAACGGCCTTTGTCACTCGTTATGGTCAATACGAGTACACCGTAATGTCTTTCGGCCTAACCAATGTTCCAGGTACTTTCTCCCGCTTGATGAACTCGATCTTTATGGAGTACTTAGATAAGTTCGTCGTGGTTTATCTCGATGATATTCTTATTTACTCGAAGAACGAGGAAGAGCATGCCGAACATCTTAGGCTTGTGTTATAAAAACTCAGAGAGCACCGCCTTTATGCCAAGTTCTCCAAGTGTGAATTTTGGTTGCCAGAAGTGACCTATCTAGGCCACGTGATCTCCGGTAAGGGCATTGCTGTCAATCCCGAGAGAGTCAAAGTCGTTCTCGATTGGACTCCACCCGAATCGGTCAAACAAGTTAGAAGTTTCCTTGGTCTAGCCAGTTATTGTCGCCGCTTCTCCAAAGTGGCCAAACCCCTCACGGAGCTTCTCAAGAGAGATAAAAGGTTTGAGTGGACCCCACACTATGAGCACAGTTTTCAGGAACTGAAAAGACGCCTGACTTCTGCGCCCATACTCGTGCCACCGGATTTCACTAAAGACTTTGTTATCTATTGCGACGCTTCCCGTCAAGGACTAGGTTGCATTCTTATGCAGGATCGTCATGTGATTGCCTATGCATCTTGACAGTTGCATCCACATGAGGAAAATTATCCTACACATGATCTAGAGCTTGCAGCCGTAGTCTATGCACTCAAGACTGGCGACATTACCTTCTTGGTAACCGTTGCAAAATTTACACTAACCATCAGAGTCTCAAGTATATCTTCACCCAACCGGATCTGAATCTCAGACAGAGACGTTGGTTCGAGTTGATCTCGGATTACGACTTAGGAATCACCTACACCCCAGGCACAGCCAATGTTATGGCTGATGCTTTAAGTCGTAAATCCTATTGCAACAACCTCATGTTGCAACAATGTCAACCACCCCTCCATGAGGAATTCTGTAAGCTTAACCTTCACATAGCTGCTCATGGTTTCCTTTCTACCTTGGTGGAGAAACCTACCCTTAAGGATCAGATCATAGAGGCTCAGAAGCATGATACGGGAATCTCCCGCATCAAGAAGAATATTTCCAAGGGAGTTGCTGGCTGTTTCTCTATGGATGAGCGAGGTGTTGTTTACTTTGGAAACCGTTTGGTGGTTCCCAAATGTCAACAGATGCAGCAACTGATCCTTAAGGAGTCCCATGAATCCCCTCTCACGATTCATCCCGGTAGTACAAAGATGTAGCAGGACCTACGCCAGAGGTTCTGGTGGACTAGGATGAAAAGAGAAATCGCCCAGTATATTGCCAACTGTGATGTTTGTCGTCGCGTTAAGGCAAAGCATCAGAGACCTGCTGGCACCCTTCAACCTTTAGCTATTCCCGAGTGGAAATGGGACAAAGTTGGTATGGACTTCATCACCGGCTTTCCCAGGACCAAGAAAGGAAATAATGCTATCTTCATAGTCATTGACCGTCTTTCAAAAGTGGCTCACTTCCTACCTATTCGAGAGAGTATCACTACTAGTCAGCTCGCTGACTTATATATCTCCCGAATAGTGTCACTCCATGGTGTTCCACTAGAGATCAATTCAGACCGTGGCAGTCTTTTCACCTATCATTTCTGGGAAAGTTTCCAGAATGCCATGTGAACTCATCTTTATTTTAGTACTGCTTTCCACCCTCAGTCAAGTGGTCAGGTGGAAAGGGTCAACCAAATTCTTGAAGACATGCTTAGAGCTTGTGTTATCTCATTTGGTATGGATTGGGAGAAATGTCTTCCCTTTCCCGAGTTTGCTTATAACAATAGCTACCAATCCAGTCTTAAGAAAGCACCCTTCGAGATTCTGTATGGACGAAGATGTCGAACACCTTTGAACTGGTCAAAAACCAGTGAAAGACAATTCTTTGGACCAGATATGATCCAGGAGGCAGAAGAGCAAGTTCGCATCATTCGTGAGAATTTGTAAACAGCCCAATCTCGTCAAAAGAGCCAGTATGAGCGCCGTCATAAGGAAGTGGCTTATGAAGTTGGCGACAAGGCTTACCTTCGGGTTACTCCTTTGAAGGGTACCCATCGTTTCGGTATCAAGGGCAAGTTGGCTACTCGTTAAATTGGTCCTTTTCGCATTCTTGCTAAACGAGGAGAGGTTTCCTACCAGTTGGAACTACCCCCACATCTTTCTCGAGTTCATAATGTCTTCCACGTCTCTCAACTCAGGCGTTGCTTCTCGGATCCCATCCGTGGAGTGGACCACGAAACGCTTGATCTCCAAGATAACCTTACTTATCGAGAGTACCCCGTTCGCATTCTGGGTCAAGCAGAGCGTGTCACTCGACGTCATAACATCAAGTTTCTCAAGGTTCAATGGTCTCATCATTCCGAGAGAGAAGCTACTTGGAGCGAGAAGATCGTCTTCGACTTGAGTACCCCCGCTTTCTTTCCGCCAACTCCTGAATCTCGGGACGACATTTTTTCGAGTGGGGGCGAGTTGTCACATCCCTAGTTCTGGTATGATCCTAGGCTTGCTTTGTGCATCATGTTTAAATTTCAAATGAATTTTAAATGGGGAAAGTTGCAAACCCTAGCACCAAAGTTTTTTCCAATAGGTTCAACTTTAAAATGGATTTTCAATGAACCCAAAATGCTCTCCAAAAATGTTCATGCTCTTTGGATAATGTTGGGAACAACAACCAGAGGTGATGCACATTTTTGCTACACATTTTGGATTTTTGAATCAATGCATGAATATTTGATTGGGAGCTGTTTAAATTATATAAATATTTTAACGGCTCCAAAAATGTTGGGAATTGGTGAGGGCCTCTAGAATATTATATCTAGATGCCACAATTATTTTCAGCATTTATGGAAATGTTTTAACATTTCTTTTAGATACAAAACAAATGTCATAAATAAAAAAAGAAAACAAAAAAAAGAGAGAAAACATTTACCTGACTTACCTGGCGCCCCACCACGGCCCAGCAGAGGCCTAGCCCACTGGCTCTTGCCAATCATCTCCCTCCTCTCGCCAGAAGGATGAGAGGCGTGTGCCCGCAGCGCGCGAGCACGCGCTCGGCCACCTCCTGCCTCTCTACTAGCTCCCCGATGCCCTGGACGCCTCCAACGCTGCCACGCAGACCCCCTGGCCCCTCCCTCACTCTCCCCGTGTCCATCCCCCTCCTCTGATCTCTCTGCGCAGCACCGCCGAGTGCAGCCGACACTACCGCTCGCCGTTGCCACGGCCACTGCCTCCCCCTCGCCCCCTGGACATGCCTAGGAGCCCCACGACGTCGTCTTCGTCATCTCCACCGAGCCAAGCAAGCCGGGGCACGCCATAGCGACGTCATCATCATCGTCTTCAACCTCGGTTGCCGCCGTTCTTTGTCGTCAATCCATCGCCGTCAAGTCGCCCCCGAGCCTGACGACCAGCTGCTGCGACTCCCAGTGAGCACCTGCTCCAAATCCCTCTCCTTCCCGCATCGATTTCAAGCTCTAACTAGCCCCGCCACCGAGCCCGAGAACTCATCACCGCCGGCCATGGCGCCGCCGCGGCCACAACTGCCGTCGCTCGCGTCCGAGCTCATCAGCGCGCTCAGCGCACCCATAGGAGCACGATGCACTCACCATCTCCTCCCCTAGTGCTCCGTAGCTCCATTTTCATCAATGGCCGAACCACGACCGCCGCAAACCTCATCACCGGTGTCGATTCCGGCGACCATCTAGTCCAGCTCCACAACCCACACACGCGGCTCAGCCCCAGCTCTCCATAGGACCCAACCATGCTCCAAACCATGGTCTGTAGCGCGATCTCGATGCGCTCCGTCGCATCTGGACTCGCCGGCGGCTAAACATTGGCGATCGCTGACCTTTGACCGGCGTGGGTTGACCCCCACAGCCCAGTTGACCTTCCCCCTCTCTCTCGCTGACTTGCGAGCCCCGCCTGACTAATTACCTTAGTTAGCACTAATTAACCAACTAGGTTAGCTGCTACGGTCACTGACTAGTGGGCCCTGCCCCGTTAGTTAGGACTAACTAACTTAGTTAGTTGACTAGGTCACTGACCAGTGGGACCCACTGGTCAGGTTTGACCTGGTCAGCCCCGTTGACTCGCTTACGTCATGCTGACGTAGAGCTGATGCAATAATTGATTTCTGGAATTAATTTAACTCAGGAAATTCCAGAATTTTGCCTAAACTTCTAAAATTCATAGTAATTCAACCGTAACTCCAAATCAAATAAATTATATATGAAAAATTATCAGAAAAATGCAAGGAATCCATTTATGCCAGTTTCATGCATGGAAAACCAACTTATACTTGATGTATAAGTGAAAACGTAATAATGGCATGTTATGTATTTAATTTGGGGTTTGCATATGAACCCTTGGTTCATATGGACTTCAACCAAATTGATGCTAGATGCATTAGGGCAAATCATAGCATCTTTGAAATGTCATCTTCATGCATCATATTGTTGCATATGGTTGTTTATTGATTGCCGGCACCGTCCCTTCTCGATAGGTTCTACTCCGGAAGGTGTCCCGAGTACCTGTCTGAGGAGCAGTGCTTCTTCGTGGATCTATCAGGCAAGCAAACCCCCTTGAGCATCTCGATAAATCCCACTCTCTCGCTCCTGCTCCTTTTACTGCATTAGGACAACAATGATTCAAACTGCTACTTTCTGCTACGGTAGCTGAACCCATTCCTCTGCATGACCTGTCATTGCCACAGTAAATAGTTGAAACCCACTAGCATGAGTAGGAGTTGCTTGAGCCTTGATGTGCCTGCTCATCCATGCTTGTTTTCTTTATGCCAGCTATGCTTAGAGTTGTGTCAGGTCTGATTCATCGGGAATGAATCAGAGTGGTGAACATGTCCTACCAGTAAAGGCTAAGTGTGTGAACACGTTTTGGTAAAGGTAGCGATGAGAGGCCATGTAGGAGTACATGGTGGGTTGTCTCATTGGAACCGTCCCTAAGCACTGAGTTCTGTGTATGTTATCCAAGTCCAGTTACTACCACACATTGGGTTCCGGTCATCCGGCCCCTCTTGGCTTATTAATCCACTTGATCTCTGTCCAGGAGTTGCAACTAGTATCTGGCGTTTGTAGGTAGTGCTACTTGTCTACCAGGTGGTGTCCGACGGGACGGGCTTGGGACAGACTAGGCACCGTGGCACGGTGTACCAAGTGGCACCCGGATGGTGGGCTTGGGAACCCTGCACACATCGTTTGGGGCCGTGAGCGACACCCCGGCCGGATATCCTTGTGGATGGAACCTGAATAGGTGATAAACCTGGACGAGAGACTTGTGTGGTTAGTCAGGTCGTGGCCGACACCCTCGCCGGCTTCCGCTTGAAGGTTGCTGAGGTACATGACGTGTACAGGGCCATAAGTGGCGAGAGCGTGTGTGAAGAAGTACACCCCTGCAGGGTCAATATTATCTATTCGAATAGCCGTTTTCCTCAGATATGGAAACTTGGAGAACTTATGTAGTACATAGACAACTTGAAGTGGATACTCTAAAATCCGCAAGATAAGCGTGAGTGCTATGGATGGCCTTCTCGTAGGGAGACGGGAACGGATCCATAGTGGAGTGTTGATATGGTGAATATGTGGACTCGTGTGCGTCTTCTTACCTCAAAGAAGTTTCTGATACTCATAGTATAGGTTAGCCACTGAGTCAAAGCTGGCTTGCTGCTGTTAAAACTCCACCACCCCCCTTTTGTTGATAATGTTGCATATGTAGATAGTTCTGATGTAAGACTTGCTGAGTACCTTTGTACTCACGTTTGCTTATTTATGTTTTGCAGTTGGTTACACTAGTGACTTCGACGAGTAGCTTGTATCCCAGCTACGATCTTGTACCCTTGGGAGGGTCGTGTTTAGTCAGGCTTCCTAGTATTTTCCTTTTGTAGTTGTCTATACTCAGACATGTAATGCTTCCGTTGCTTGTATGCTCTGAATAATGGGTCATGAGGCCCCTGTTTGTATTGAATGCTATGTGGCTCTTCTGGGCCCTCATCTATATGAGTTTGAGTTATGTTGTGATGCCATGTTGTACAACACATACTTGCATGTCATGCGTACGTGTAACATGTATTGCTATGTGTGGGATCCGACAACCTAGTTGTTTACCTCTGGTAGCCTCTCTTATGGGGAAATGTAGTCTTGTGCTTCCATGAGCCATAGTAGTCCGCTACAGCCCGGTTCACCGGAGTCCTGCTAGCCCAGCACTACTGCTTAGGAACACTTGACTGGCCGGCATGTGATTCACCTCGTTCCTGTGTCTGTCCCTTCGGGGAAATGTCACGTGGTGACATCCTGGAGTCCTGTTAGCCCAGTGCTACAGCCGAGATTCATACGCTGTTGACCGACATGCTCGAGGTTGCTTCATGTATGCCTGTCCCTATAAGTTAGTGCTATTTTGGGTTCACGAGTAGTCATCTCGGCCCAGGTTCTCTGTCATATGGATGCTAGTGACACTATCATATACGTGAGCCAAAAGGCGCAAATGGTCCCGGGCCAGGTAAGGTGGCACCCGTGGGAATACCGTGCGTGAGGCCGCAAAGTGATATGAAGTGTTACATGCTAGATCGGTGTGACTTAGGATCGGGGTCCCGACATAGAGGAAAACAGCTACGGCGGCGGCGGAGTAAAGAAATCTGCGGCCAGCGCGAGTACGACGGCGACGAGGTCGAGGCAGTGAAGCTCTTCCTCACCAGCGATGCTGAAGTAGCGGTGGCTCTAGGGTTTGAGAAGCTCGAGCTGGAGTGAGGTCGAGCTGAGTAAAAGAGAAGTGAGGAAGGGGAGAGGGGTATTTATAGCCACGGTGAAAAACTATTCGCCCGAAGAATTTGGACGAACGTGCCCCTGACCCTTCTCATTCGCTTGACATGTGTCACCCATGTACCAAGAAGTGGAGATCGTGTGAGATCGTGGGTGAATGGATAAGTGTTGTCGTGGGATGTGGAACGGTTTGAGAGGCAAAGCCGAAAATTTAGATAAGATAGGTTTTAAAATTCCGTTCACAATTTCTTCAGCTGACAAGGACATAGTGAAGATTTTGAACGAGTTTCAAATAGAACGCACATGAAGAATTTGTGAATAGAATGGGTTTGGTTTAGCAAAGAGGGGGTAGGGTCCGATCACATTCACTTAGCAGAAAAAGCAACTTGAGGAATTTTCCATAAGTGAATGTTGTAGAGGACATAAACTCATATATATATATAGCCAATGAAGAAAAACGTCGGAAACAGTGAAGACAATGCAAAGTTGAAAAAAAACTGAGGAATTTCAAAGAACTGAGGAAAAGCTCAATTGAAGATTTTCAACATTTTGTGGTGGCGTGACCCACCGTATAAGAATGATGATTTCAAACACCGCGTACGATTGTCGTAGGGTTCTGAGAATCAAATTCTTCGTTAATTTCTTCACACTTAGAGTGTTAGTCTTCATTGATTTGTAGAAAAACATTTCTTCATGTGTTGCACATCTAAGTCATCAATTTTGCGTAAGTGTTTGGATGAGTGTCCTTTTCAAAGAACATTCGAACATTCTAAGATATTTAGCTCACACTGCAACTTGCTAAATCTCTTCTCATTCAAGGGCTTTGTGAAGATATCGGCTAGCTGTTCTTCAGTCTTCACATGCTCAATAGAAATGTCGCCCTTCAACACATGTTCACGAAGAAAATGATGATGAATCTGAATGTGCTTTGTCTTCGAGTGTTGAACTGGGTTGTGAGCAATCTTGATGGCACTCTCATTGTCACAGAAGAGAGGCACATTCTTCACGTTGATGTCATAGTCCCTGAGAGTTTGCTTCATCCATAGCAATTGAGCACAGCAAGAACCAGCAGCAATGTACTCAGCTTCAGTAGTAGACAGAGATACGCAGTTCTGTTTCTTCGAGGACCAACAGACCAAAGATCTTCCGAGGAAATGACATGTACCAGATGTTGATTTGCGGTCCACACGATCACCAGCATAGTCAGAGTCAGAATATCCAATGATATCAAAAGCCGAGCCCTTGGGGTACCTTAATCCAAGTGTTGGTGTGTGAGCTAGATATCGAAGAATATGTTTCACAGCCTTATGGTGTGATTCCTTCGGTGTAGCTTGAAATCGGGCACACATGCAAACACTAAGCATTATATCTGGCCTAGATGAACATAATTACAATAAAGAACCAATCATGGAGCGGTATACCTTTTGATCGAAGTCAATACCATTTTCATCAGTGCATAGATGTCCATTTGTGGGCATAGGAATTTTGATGCCTTTGCAATCTTGCATGCCGAATTTCCTCAGTACATCCTTGAGGTATTTCTCTTGAGATATGAATATGCTATTGTGTTGTTGACGAATTTGAAGACCTGGGAAGAATTTAAATTCTCCCATCATAGACATTTCATATTCCTCCCTCATCATATAACCAAATTCATCAGTATAACGTTGGTCAGTACAGCCAAAGATAATATCATCACCATATATTTGGCAAACAAATAGTTCACCATCATAAGATTTAGTGAAAAGAGTAGGGAAGAGTGAACCAGGTTTGAAGCCTTTCTTCACGAGGAATTCCTTGAAAGTATCATACCACGCCCGTGGGGCCTTCTTGAGGCCATAGAGGGCCTTATTTAGTCTGAAAACTTTGTCAGGATGCTTTGGATCTTCAAAACCTAGGGGTTGAGCAACATATACTTCTTCCTCAAGCTTACCATTGAGGAATGCACTTTTCACATCCTTTTGATATTAAGTGATATCATGATGGTTAGCATAAGCAAGTAATATGCGAATAGCCTCAAGTCTAGCAACAGGTGCAAAAGTTTCATCGAAGTCAATTCCTTCAACCTGTGTGTAGCCTTGAGCTACAAGCCGTGCTTTATTCCTCACCACAAGGCCATTTTCATCTTGCTTGTTGCGGTAGATCCACTTTGTGCCGATGATATTGTGCTTGTGAGGATCTGGACGTTTGACCAGTTCCTAGACGTTGTTGAGCTCAAACTGATGTAATTCTTCTTGCATGGCATGAATCCACTCAGACTCCAGAAATGCTTCATCTACCTTAGTGGGCTCTGTGATAGAGACGACAAAAGTTAGATAAATGTGAAGCTCTTGAGCGTGTGAGAGGACCTGGAATGTTGATCTAGCTGATGATTTTCTCAATTTGCACTTCATTTGCAACGCGAGGATGAGCGGGTTGACGTTGAGGAATTTGATCAGCATTTTCTTCAGCACCATTTTCCTCAGGTGCATTAGCATGACGTTCTTCATGCTCTGGAACAACTTCTTCAGCTGATTCTTCAGTAGGAATGACATCCTATGTAGCCTTGAACTTAATAGATTCCTCAGGAGGTATTTCATCTGTCACAGGAGGTAGGTGCTCTCTTTGCGATCCATTAGTCTCATCAAACCGCACATCTATAGTTTCAACAACCTTGTGATGACAGGTGTTTAAGACTCTGTAGGTGTGCGAGTCCTTACCATAAACGAGCATAAAACCTTCATGTGCTTTCGGTGCAAATTTAGAACTGTGATGAGGATCTCTAATCCAACATTTAGCACCGAAGACTTTGAAATAACTCACATTGGGTTTCTTGTCAGTGAGGAGTTCATAGGCAGTCTTCTTGAAGAATTTGTGAATATATACTCTGTTGATGATGTGGCACGCAGTATCAATTGCCTCAGGCCAGAAGCGAGGAGGCGTATTGTACTCATCAAGCATCGTGCGGGCCATCTCAACAAGAGTCATGTTCTTGCACTCCACGACGCCATTTTGCTGAGGAGTATAAGGAGCAGATAACTCATGAGTAATACCAAGTTCATCAAGATAGTCATCAAGGCCAGTGTTCTTGAACTCAATTCCATTATCACTCCTGATGTGCTTGATCTTCACACCAAAGTTGGTTGAAGCCCTCAAGGAAAATCGTTTGAAGACTTCCTGCACTTCAGTTTTGTAAGTGATAATATGGACCCATGTATATCGAGAGTAATCATCAACAATGACAAAGCCATATAAGGATGCAACATTGGTAAATGTGGCATAGTGAGTAGGGCCAAAGAGATCCATGTGAAGCAATTCAAATGGTCGAGTAGTAGTCATGATAGTCTTCGCTGGATGCTTGGCCTTGGTCATCTTTCCAGCTTCACAGGCTCCGCATAGGTGATCCTTGAGGAATTTGACATTTTCAATGCCGATGACATGCTTTTTCTTTGCGAGCGTGTTCAGATTCCTCATGCCAGCATGACCAAGTCATCGATGCCATAGCCAGCCTTCTGAAGCTTTTGCAAGTAGACATGTAGTAGGTTGTGGTTGTCGGATTTCGGGTTCCGGCAGACCCTTGAGGTTCGAACACTGGGGTGCGCACAGAGATTTCGCCTTCTACCTACCTGCACCCCACCGCCTCGCTAAGATCTAAGCTATGGAAAGAACAACACAAGAGACACAGGGTTTATACTGGTTCGGGCCACCGTTGTGGTGTAATACCCTACTCCAGTGTGGTTTGGTGGATTGCCTCTTGGGCTGATGATGATGAGCAATACAAGGAAGAACAGCCTCGCGAGGGTTTGTTCTTGGCTGGGGTGATGAACTGCTTGGAGGAGTTCAGTCACCCTTCTCTCTCTCTTGCCGATCTGATCTTATCTCGTTGATCTGATCTCTCTCTCTCTCTCTATCCCGATGATCTCTTCTTCTCCCCCCCCCCCCGTCTCTTTCATCCCCTGGGGGTGGCTAGTCCTATTTATAGGCAAAGGCCCTGGGCCTCTTCCCAAATATTGAGCGGGAAGGGCGCCAACAATTGGCCATTTTGAAGGGGAACATCGGGTACACTTATCCTGACTAAAGTTGGTCCTCGCCTGCCAAAGGCTCTGGTGGTGACGCTGGCTTCGGCTCCACAATGACTTCCTCCCTGCCATTGGGCTGGTCTTGGTCTCGTTGCACCAAAACGGGTGTCTTTGCTTGATGCTCTCGCCTGCGCTTGCTCCCTTTGCACCAAAGAGGAAAGGAGGACACTGCGCGGGCTGGCGCCTGCCTGGCACCCTTGGTCATCATGGCTTGCGTCACGGGCACCTCGTGAGGTACCCCACCTTGATCTCTCTGCCTCCTCATGAGCCAGCCTGATGAGGCCGTGCCTGAGGAAGCTCCATGTCGTCCGCCCCGCGAGGCTTGGCCCCTCGCGAGGGTCTTGGGTTTGTGTTGATGAAGATGGGCCGTGCCGGGCCCCCCTTTGAGCCACGCCGCAGGCCGCAGGCAGGCAAGTCTGGGACCCCCGTTCCCAGAACGCGGACAGTAGCCCCCGGGCCCGAGGCGCGCCTGGACTTGGTCGTGCAGGGAGGCGAAAGGGCAAGACCGAAGCGCCGCGGGCCCTAACAGCCTGCAGCCTTGGGCGCCGCGTGGCGGTTGATTGGGCGTGGGCGGCACTATTCCCCCATGCCCCCCTTATTTTGCGCCATGCTAGGAGGACTCGTAGTCGTACACAGCCGTTCCCCTTTCTGTTGCTCGAGCGCCCTCTATCCTTCCTCCTCTCGAACTCCAGCTTCTGTTTTCAACCCAATCTCAAACCTCCCCCCCTTCCCATCGCCATGGATCCGACGAAGAAGGGAAGAGGGAAGAAACCCATGCCTCCGCCTCGCTCGCCACCGTTGGCGGCCCCCGCCGTCGACCAGTCGATCAATCGAGAGGGCTTGGGCAAGGTCAGCTCGGCTCTGGCCACTATCTTCAACGAATGCGGGAGGACGACGGCCTGGCCCGCGTCTCACTTCTCCATCGACAGGATAGCCACCGAGGTCCAGTACTTTGCCGACGCCCTGTGGGCGGGTCTGGTTCCCCCCTTTTCTGATTTCTTCAATGCCGTGCTTTCCCACTATCAGATCCACATGATGCATCTGGGTCCTGAATCCATCACCCTTCTTTCGGTCTTCGCCTTTGTTTGCGAGGCAATGATGGGCATCCTTCCTTCGGTTGCCTTGCTGCGCCACTTCTTCTCTCTGCGCCTTGTCGACCCTACCCAATGCTCGGCGTGCGTGAGCTTCCCTGCCGTGCCTGAGACAGCGGCCTCAGGGATTGACTTCAGGCTCCCTCCGCCTGCGGCTGGGTTCCACGAGTGGTGGCTGTATGTGGATGTAGGGGTGTCCAGCCCCCTGCTATCGGAGCCAACTTCGCCTGCTGTCCCCAATTCGGGCTGGGGCCAGGAGACGCTCGAGAGCCCCCGGCTCGTCTTCGTCTGGCACCGCCTCGCATTCTTGAGGTCGCTTGGCATGACAGCGCCCAAGGTGGTGAAGGAGTTCCTGCTACGCCGCATTTCTCCTCTCCGACGCCACTCCCGCTCGATGTGGGCCTTCAGCGGGCGCGATGATCGTATGAGGCTCCAGGAAGAGGACCTGATGCCTGAAGTGCTGAGGACAATGCTCTTGATCCTGACTGGGGACCCCAACCCTGGCAGCATCCAGCAAGGAGGGGCCTTGCTGTACCTCTGCCAGAACAGGGGCGATTTTGTGAATCAGATGCCCATCTTTGATGAGTCGGGGCCGCGCCCCGCCGGCCTCCAAGGGCCTCGCGAGAACCCAATGACGGTGACTGCCCTTCCAGTCGGCCAAGGCGACTCTTCCTCAAGTGGCGGAGCAGGGAGGCATGAGGCGCCAGAGGCCGAGGGGGCTCCCGGCAGGGTGGCAGCGTCGGGCGATGCTCATGAGGGAGCAGATCTTGGGGCCCATGCCGCTGAGGCTGAGGGCGGCAAGCAGCTGCCCCCAGCGCCTGCGGCTGAGGCCCCTGAGGCTCCAGCCGCTTCTCTTGGCGAGGCGACTGGCAGTGCGCATCAGGCAGGTGCCCCTGACACGGATTGCCTTGACGCTCCATCCTCGTCGCAGGTTGATCCCTGCGCTCAACTCTTGGGCCGCTTCCGTGTGGACTTTGAGGCCCTCCGGAAGAGAAGGGAGGCACTGGGCGTTGATTACCCTTGTCGCCTGCTGAAGCATAGGAAGTACTTCGCCACTGACGAGTAAGCCTTCTCCTTTTCCAGCTCCCGATCCTTCTGTTGCTTTTACTGATCCTTGCTCCGCAGGCCCCTTCCAGCCGAGCTCGCGGAGATGGCTGAGGTGCCGCCCCCCTTGGCTTCGCCCCCTCTACCGTCCTCAAGCGCTCCGAGCAGCAGAGCCCTTGTGGTGAGGGCGATCGGAGAGGCGAACCGTCCTGAGGCGCATCGAGGCCCTACGCACCTCGCGAGCCTTCTCGTGGCATAGCCAGCCTGCCGTGGGCTTCTCGCCTGGTCGTGGACTGCGATTGGCTGAGGTACTCCCTACGCTCTTCCTCTGTGGACGGGCCGGCTCCAGGCCGGGCTTCTGGCGTGGCGTGCCCGGCCGTCGCGAGGGGGCCAGCCCCCAGCCCCCTGCCCGGAGGGGGTGTGCTGATTCGTGGCCCCCGACGCTTGCTTGGGGCAGATGATGGTATGGAAGACGTGCTCGAGCGCGTCCGGGAGCATCGCGCTCTTCGCCAAGGATTCCTTCGAAGGGCGGCTGACGCGGTGAACCTGCTCGGTGAGGAGCTTGCTGATGAAGACACGCGCCTTGAGGCCAAGGGCCTGCGCCTGGCTGCAGAGAGGCGCGAGCTGGAGGGCGCCATCGCCCTTGCGCGCCATCAGCGCACACTACAAGAAATATGTCAACTTATGACCTTGACTATTGGTCACTGAAAGGTCACAAATTTCCATTTACAACCTTTTTGTGACCAAAAACAGAAGGTCAAAAGCTAGCGGTCGTAAACTGACTATAGCGACCTTCTCTGTGAGAAGGTCATTGATGTTTATGACCAAAATATGTCTACTGTGGCATTTTGGTCACTAGCAACCTCCCCAGGCCACGTAGGCATCCAGCGTGGTAAGCTGATGTGGCACAAGATTCAGCCCGGTCCAATTCGGTTTTCTACATGGGCTTAGCCCAACAATTCGGCCTTTTTACTGTATATTTTTTCTATGAATTTTGTCTAGCTACATGGGCCTGGCCCAACAATTTGGCCTTTTTTATACTTTGGGCCATGGCCTTTTTAGTTTTTCAATATATATTTTTCAATCTGGTCCCATAAGTCAGATGGGTCCCACTTGTCATAATCTCCTATATTGGTCCCACATGTCAAAAATGTGAGCATTGTTTAGATTATTTTCACAAATGGGCCCACTAATCAGGTTTCCATTTCACATGTCTTCAAATCACACAAATAATCCATATTTTAAATAGAACAGAAAAAATGTAGAATTTCTTAGGCCTGGAGCTACTGTACATAGTCTATTACAATCTATGCATAGTCTATTACAACCCAGATATGCCTACTATTGCAGTACTATAATATTTACAGTTTATTACAGTCAAACAGAACAAATCTTTGCTGCTAGGCTACACGCCGCTTCGAACTTGAAATTTCCTACGCCTGGAGCTCCTGTAAAAGGGTGAACACAAAGGCATTAGAGTACCATCTTCATTCCTGGAGTAGATATTCAAACCTCCAGGTTTAGTTTATAGACAATCTAGAAAATATATATTTAACAAAATTTCACAGAAATGCAGATGTCTATAATGTAATGAAGATGTAATCACAACAACTGATGTATACATGAGAAGCAGCAACTAAAAGAATTCTACAATCTTTCATAGCAAGATATTGTATATTACTGTACTATGATGTATTGTATATTACTGTACTTCAGATGTATTGCCACACCAAATTCTACAAGACGTCTGAAGTACAGTAATATACAATACATCATAGCAAGCTGACTAGACGAGTTTAGTTTGAACAACCCACTAAACAATTTAGCAATAAGAGCATACAACTACAGCAAAACAGAGCATAATTCAGTTCTAATATGCACAACTAAAACAACTCCAATTTTGGTTTTAATATGTATACAGCACGCATCATTGACCACGGAGCATACGGCCACAGCAAAACAAGGGAGCAATTCAGGGAAAGGAATACTACAGTTGCTTGAGACATGTGTTACTCGCTCGAAAGTAATCAGTAACCAATGAGTCAATAAAAGTGTGCAAGTAGGCCACTCTACCCAGTGAGATTAATACACTACAGAATCTATCTAAGACAAGACCACCACCGACATTAAACTGTACTATATTTCTGGACAGCAAACTAAATAGACGGCTGCTCTCAAACCATACATCCAAACGAGACAAACGAGTACTCTACGGAAACCTTAGAGCATGCTTTACAACTCATATGTAGAGGCCAACTTGAAATTATGAGCATAACAAACTCGTTTTTCAGTTAGAAGCTCGCTTCCCAAAACTGTCAGGTAGTGCAGTTTTTTAACTGAACCAAATTTAGTTTACGGAACGACCAGAGAAATCCAATTCTACAGGAGACATGATCATATTCCTAATCATCATGCATTTGCCATGCAGATCAACCAATTCTTCTTGAAAAATGAAAATTACAGCAGTGATTCTGAAATGGCATTTACCTTCCATATCAAAGATGAAGCGTTCCCTTCTTTTAACTTCTTCAACCTAGAGCTCCTGTAGAAGAATGAAAATGACCGTTATCATGGCCGCCAATTCAAAATGAAAGCAATACCTTCCAACAGAGAACAGCTAGGAAAAGAATAATTAACAGAATAATAAATAGATACACAAGCAGCTAGGAGTCGATCCTAAAGCATGAGGGCATGGATAACAGTAGCAACCATGAGGAGTAAATAGTAGCAAATATTATATTGGTGGAAAAAGGTAAATACCAGGAAGCTCTAAGAAGACTCCAAGAGCTTGATGGCTCACAATACAATCATGTTTTCGATAACAAATACTACTAGAATTAAGGCACTGAACATATTCTAAGAAGTATCAACATCATGGCAGTAAAAATTAGTAGTAGCAGCTAGCAGGACATCAATTGAACACAACGTAATTATCATTTGAACAATCGAGACAACAAGTTACGGAACAAGCATGTATTGACAGGATAGTTATCAATAGTATAGAACAGAACTAAATCAAACAGAACTAAATATGCAAACGACAAGTGTACAAAAGCTGTATATACTGATACATACATGCTAACTGATTTCTGTTTGGCCTTTAAAGCATTAGTACGCTTGTTACTCTTTTTAGAGAGACAGGTATGTATATGGTCCTTTTTGCGCCTGTGGTTGCAAGCATATGCAGAGAAGCAACTGTCGGACGACACTTATATGTGTACATTCAAAAGTAAGTACAAAATGGCTTTAGCTTCGAAACAAGAGAACCAGATGCATGCCCCATGAAGTATTTAATTTCAGGCGAGTGGGTGCAAACACCAACCATAACCAGGAATACTTGAGAACTACAAGTTAAATGTACTCAAAGAAACCACCAAAATCTCTCAATACCGGTCACAACAAGTAATCAGAATACAGCAGCAACAAGTACCAGGAATAAATCACGTAAGTAACTAGAACAGAGAAAGAAAATGTAGAAGTGGCACGAGTCATGAATGGTGTCTTGAGTTACTGCTGCATCGTCCGTAACAGAGGCCGAGGAACTCGCCGTGATGGGTTGCAGCATCTATGCTGATGCAGTCTCAGCCACAGGCTCCTCCTCACACCTGAAGTGAAACACGCAGGTTGGTCAGCAGAACTACAACAGTTTAGCTTTTGGAGATGACAAATAACTCAAATTACCCTTGATATCTGTTTCAAAAAAATTAACCTTCTAGTATGGCCATGTTAATACATAAAATTAACCTTTTCCCTTTTACTTTCTATGAAAAATGTAAGAGACCAGAATTCTACATGTAGCTTCTGTAGACATAAATCCTAGAGAAATACAACTCTGTACGAGAATCACCCCAAATATGAACAGAACAATTCGGTATCGCCTAGACGAGGAATTGAAAATGCATGAGCTGATGCTATTGTATGATACAGTTATATACTCCCATAAAAGAAGTGTTGTTTAAGTACACTCTCTTCGCTTTATTCCATCTATTAAGTATATACTCCCATAATAGATAAAAGAAGTATATACTCCCATAAAAGACCTCCAGCTGCCTTTCAGTGCCTACGTACAGTGCTTTGCAGTCAGGTTTAGGACTAGCACAGTGAAAACAAAACTATCTACTTGTTGTACTTGTTATGTTAAACCATCGAAATCAATCTGGTGTGACACAGGTGGGTTATGCTATCCACGACACGAGCACTGCATTTGTTAATATCGACTGCAGTAACGAGGGACTGTTCAATGCTACAATTCAACCACGGAGTAAACTCAAATGAGCGTGGAAGAAGAGCTCACCTCGTTGAAGGCGAGGATCTGGCCATAGCTCTTCTTCACGCATTCTCGAGAGGCTTCCGAATTTGAATCATGTCCTCACCAGAACTTGGACTTGGCGTGGATCTCACTGGTGGCCCAGAGCTTCATGCGGTAGATCCTGGGATGCTCCTCGGTCGGCGTCGGCAGGCCCCTCCCGACAACCTCGTACTGGTGGAACTGCACGAGCGCGAGCACCAAATGGTCAGTTCAGATCACATGACAAGAACTAATCCCCATGATAATGGTGCCTACGAGTAAGAGGGTCTCACCCTGACCGTGACCATCCTGGCCGGAGTTGCTGAGGTCGCCGTGCGTCGGTCTGGGCGATGGGATTGCTGTTGTGAGATGCTGCGACGGGCTTTTGTTCACGGGAGCCGCGCCAGCCCAGGGCCCCGCCGGTGAGCTCCGACGAGGGGAGGGGGAGGGAGGCGACCCCCATCACAATGGCTGCCAAATCCCTCCCTCTGGATCGAGGCTGTGTCCGCCAGATCGGTGTGGCCAAGGCTGCCAATCCGCCTCGCCTGCTTGAACTGGGCCTCGAGGAGAGGAGGTGGTGGCCATCGACGGTGGGGATGGGGGGCGACGGCGGCGGCGGCGTCCATCTCTGCCTGGATCACGCGCGTGGGGGTATGGGGAGGGGAGGGGAATTGGCTCGCGAGATTTGTTCGCGAGGGGGCGACTCGGACAGGAGGGGTGGTGGAAGGAAGGATGGCCGGTAGTGGGGGTGATGAGGAGGTCGGCGGCGGGGGTGGGATGGCAGAGAGAGGGAGGTCTGGGTCGGGGACAGGGGGATCTGGGAGGAGGTGGCGGCGGTGAGGAGCTGAGGGAGGAGGAGTGTGGGTGCGGGTTAGGGTTTGGGCTGCGGATGGATGGCTGGATGGAGAGGTGGAGAGTTGGATGGATGGATGGGCGCCATGTCATCGATCCGTGTGACAACTAAACCCACAAATGAGAATAGAGCACATATAATTGTGTTTTTCCTTTTGTTTTTCTTCTACTTTTACACATGAAAAAAATCAAAAAATGGTCTCACATTATGCACAAGTTTGTATCTTGAATGAAAAACAATGTTGCCTAAGAAATTTTTCATTTTCGTTGCATGAAATATTCATTTTCCATTTCTCGAGTGCTCAAAATTAGTTTTTTTGTGAAGAACATACCAAATATTTGTTGCAAAATTGTATTAAATCATTTTTATAAAATACTAGACCATATTTAATGTACAAATAACCAAATGGTTGGGTGTCAAAACTTTTAATCCACCTCTCGTGAAAAAGACAAATTTCTGCCGATTCAGTTGGAAGCGGATCAAATTTGAACTATAGTTGCCTCATAGTTTGCTATTTATTTTTTCCAAAAATCATTTCTAGGTACATAAGTATCTATTTAATCATAGAAACATCAATAGTTTTCCAAGATTCAACCACTAGCTAGGAACGGTCAAGCCCGCCGTTTTGACCGCATTTTGAAACGAGCATAAAAAATTCAAAAAAAATCAAAAAATTGGAAAACCTTTGCATTGTGTCATTATATGTGACCAAGTTTCCAGGAAAAATAATAAACTTGTAATACGGTAATTATTTTAAAAAAAGTGTTCTCAGAAATGAGATATCATGTGTGAAGATTCATGGATTTCAACCCAAACGCTCAATCTCATGGTCACATTCATGGCATAGTTTGTTCAAATGATCTCATATTGTGCACAGGGGTGCATCTTGGAATTCCAAACAATGTTGCCAAAGGGAGTTTTCATTTTCTTTGCACGGAAAATTCATTTTCCATTTTTCGAGTGCCCGAAATGAGGTTTTTTTGTGAAGGACCTACCATATATTTGTTGCAAAATTGTACCAAATCATTTTTATAAAATACTAGACCATATTTAATGCACAATTGACAAAATGCTTGGGTGCCAAAAGTTTTGATCCACCTCTGGTGAAAAAGACAAATTCCCGCCGGTTCAGTTGGAAGCGGGTCAAATTTGAACTACAGCTGCCTCATAGTTTGCTATTTATTTTTTCCAAAAATCATTTCTAGGTACATAAGTATCTATTTAATCAGAGAAACATCAAAAATTTTCCAAGATTCAACCACTAGCTAGGAACGGTCAAGCCCGCCGTTTTGACCGCATTTTGAAACAGGCATAAAAAATTCAAAAAAAATCAAAAAATTGGAAAACCTTCGCATTGTGTCATTATATGTGACTAAGTTTCCAGGAAAAATAATAAACTTGTAATACGGTAATTATTTTAAAAAAGTGTTCTCAGAAATGAGCTATCAAGTGTGAAGATTCATGGCTTTCAAGCCACATGATCAATCTTATGGCCACATTCATGGCATAGTTTGTTCAAATGATCTCATATTATGCACAAGGGTGCATATTGGAATGGCAAACAATGTTGCCTAAGGAAGTTTTCATTTTCTTTGGACGAAAAAACCATTTTCCATTTTCTGAGTGCCTGAAATGAACTTTTTTTGTGAAGGACCTACCATATATTTGTTGCAAAATTGTACCAAATCATTTTTATAAAATATTAGGACATATTTAATGCACAATTGACAAAATGGTTGGGTGCCAAAAGTTTTGATCCACCTCTGGTGAAAAAGACAAATTCCCGCCGATTTAGTTGGAAGCGGGTCAAATTTGAACTGCAGCTGCCTCATAGTTTGCTATTTATTTTTTTCAAAAATCATTTCTAGGTAAATAAGTATCTATTTAATCAGAAATACATGGTTTGATGGTGAGACATCGAGGTTTGGACGGTGGCCAAGGGCCCCAACTCTAGAGCGCGTAAGCTCGCATGCCCGCCGCGTGGTCACCGCGTGACCGTGGCGTTACCATGTGTTCTGGGCAGCCTAGGCATGTCTAGTGGGTTGGGCACTCCCCAGGTAGGTGCTAGGAAGAAAATCACAACATAAGATTCTCATGAGGAGACCGATCGATGCTCAAACATGAATAAGCAGCCAAGTGTTTGATTTGCGGTACGGGAAATGCACATGGCTAATGGGCGTGAGTTTTGGCTGAGGACGATCAGTTACTAAGAATACCGTCTTCACAAATTTTCACCTCAAAAGGAGGAACCTAGGTGGTACTTGCTTTACAAAGTACCACACTGGACATAAATACGAATGTTGATGCTGGGCTCAAAATAATGAATGGATTGAGTTGGCATTTGGTGGAGGATGGTTATTTGGGCATAGGAAAGCACTGTAGAAAATGAATACCATTTGGACATGCCAAAGTGGTACTTCCTTCACAAACTGTTGTTCTGAACAGAATAGGAAAATGAATATTTTTGAATTATTTTTGAACTAGGAAAGGAAGGTTTTTACATATTTGACAAAGATATGACCCAAAGAATTTATGAGATTTTTTTGGGAATTTTGGGAATGACAAAAATATAGGTTGCTTCACAACCTAGGGCAAAAACTGCCACATGGACATGACACATAGGCAAAACTGATGAGATGGAGCCTAGTCATCGCAACCCACCACAATTTACAAGGCTATGACCATCTATATTGGTCGTTAACAACTAGAAATAAGGCAGCGGACTAGCGTTGTTTGCTTTATGACCATTTCGTGTAAGGAAATTATGACCTTTTTGACCAAAATGGTCGCAATGGTTTAGGGTTTGGAGCCCCCCAGATAGCTTTTGACCAATTGGTCTAAAATGGTCATAAATTTATGACCAATTCTTCGAGGGTCACTGACAGAAGGTCATAAGTTGACATATTTCTTGTAGTGGCAATCTTGACGACGAAGAGGCCAAGGCATCGCTAGTGGCCTCTCGGGAGGCCCGGTCTCAGGCCGCTGAGGAGGCCCGGGAAGCTGACCGGCGCTGAGAGGCAGCGGAGGAGCGGGCTCGGGAGCTCCTGGCCCGGTGCCACTCATTGGAGGAGCAAGTGGAGCTGCGTGAGGCAGCCCTTGCGTCGATGG
This sequence comes from Triticum urartu, assembly GCF_003073215.2. Lineage (NCBI taxonomy): Eukaryota > Viridiplantae > Streptophyta > Magnoliopsida > Poales > Poaceae > Triticum > Triticum urartu. The sequence goes on along the minus strand of NC_053022.1, from coordinate 414,447,936 downwards.
GGGTGGCCTCTGGCGACCCAGCAGAGCTCCAGAAGCGTGAGGAGGCGCTGACGCTGGAAGCCGCCGAACATGCACGCGAGTACGAGCATCTGGAGATGAGGGAGCGCTTGGTGATGCAGGCGGAGGATGATGTCGCTGCACGGGAAGCCCGTGTCCTGGAGGAGGTCGGACGTCGGGTGGCGACGGCGCGCTTGAACCTCGAGCGCGAGTTCGAGGAGAGGCTGGGGTTGATCCGGGCCGAGGCTGAAGGTAGGACTGTTGCCTTGAGGGCCAAGCTGGAGGAAGCGACGCGGCGGGCCGATGCTTTTCTGGCCGCCCTCGAGGTAGCGCAAGGGGAGTAAACCACCTCCCAGGACGAGGTGCTCCTTCTTCGCCATCGGGTGGAGGAGGCTGAGGCCATCGCGCGCCAGAATGCGGACGAGATACGTCAGCGGCGGATCCTGGAGCATGAGCACGGCCCCATGCTCACCACGCTCCGGGAGAGAGCCAACACAGCCTTGGGCAACATCTGCGAGGCGGCTGTTGGTGAGCCGCACACAGTCAACTACGCCGGCAACCTTTAGTTCTTCACCGATGTGGTGACGCAGCTAGAGGCGTGGTCGGTCAGGGCCGACAGGTTGGTGGTGGAGAGGAGCCGCGCCATGCTCGGGCGCGCCTTTTCTCGCCTCTTCAGCCATCTCCAGAACATGGATCCCCACTTCGATTTCGACGCCGCCATCGCCCCAGTCCCCCAGGCCATCCGAGTCGACCTGGCGCACTGGGTGGAAGACAATGTGGATGCTCTTGTCAGGGCCTTCACTTCGGACAACAATGGCATGATCGTGGCCGCCGACGAGGGCGGCCCTGGTGAACGGCCTTGACACCGCTGGCGGCAACGCAGACAGCGATGGCGAGTCCAGCGACGCCAGCAACGGTTCGGGAGGTGCTCCTGAGGACGCATTGGGGGATTCATACGATTGAATGTGCATCATTCATGTTTCCTTACCCTGCATGAATAAAACTCAGGTCTTGGCCTGATGGTTGTGAGAGCATTTTGGGAGGGGGAGCCCCTCATGTAAAACTTGTGTTCATCGTATTGGTAGACGTTACATTGCCCATGCGCCCGCGCCAAGTGGTTGGCTAAGCGACGTGCTAGTTGGCTAGTTTTACCTTCGTTCCGTGCGGGGCCTGAGGTAGCCTGTGGGAGGCTGTGGTATCCCGTGTTCCCTGATCGAATCCGTAGGATCTGCAGCAAAAAACCCTCCTGAGAGGATGCGGCGGCGGCAGTCTGGGCTGCGCGCAAGCTAGGCCTGACCCGGCTCGCGAGGGGCTCGCGAGGGGAGGCAGCTGAGGCGGAGTGGTAACCAAAACGCGAGGAATTGCTCAAACGAGACTAAGCACCCCTTCCCCGAACACACGCAAATCTCAAATTCGAATCCAACTTAAATCCAGCGGGGGAAAGCGACAACCAAAGGGAAAAGCAATGAAAGCAGACAAAAGGTCGCGTCCGGCACCTAATCTAGTCTTGGACGTCTTCTCACCAGCGCGGAGCTAAGTGCTGCCACTGGGCGTGGGAGGGAGCCCCAGGGCCTGAGGCCGGCACCCCTGAGACTTCGGGGCGTGTACAGCCCCACTCATTATTACGTGAGAGTGTCACGGGGCGGCGAGCTTCATAGGCACTGGGCCTTCTTCACAGGTACTGGCCTTGCTTCATATCGCCAGACGAGGGGCCCGCCTTGCGCCAAACTCTAGTGCCATCAACGACGACCGGAAACCAGGACACCGCCGATGGGGTAGAGCGGTCGCCAGCGGTTCCCCCGACGACCACGGGTCCTCCGCCAAGGGCAGGCCCTAAGGCACCTCCCCAGCAGAGGGCCTACCTCCTGAGAACACCTTGCTCCGAACGCCGCGGTGGTGATGTCAGATCTCGGTCCCTCTCCTACAGCCCCCTGTGCCCTCCTCCCGAGGGGTAGGAGACTATGGGAGCGGGGCAGCTGCTCGCTGTGGCGACCGGCACCTCCTGCGATCCATGATTAGCGTATGCCTGTTCCTGAGGAATTAGCGGTACCCGATAATCGTTGCCTCCAGCGTGGCCAGTGGGACCGTCCCGGGGCTCCTAGAAGAGCTCAGCTTCTGGCACCTCGTCCCCCCAGCTTGGGCTGAGGAGCGAGCCTTGTTCGCCCTCATGAGGGTGCCCTTGGTCCATCATGTGGGGCACGTATTCTTCTGGAGCCGTCACCCCGAAGGTCATGCCATAGTGCTCCGTGTGCCATGCGGCTCTGCTTGACACACCCACCGTGGGGTGGTAGCGCACCTATCCACTGGGGTCGTGGGTCGCGTCGAGTCCTTCTTCTTCGTAGACCGGGAGCGGGGGCAGCGCCGCCGCCGATCTGGTGCCGACAGCTTCGCTGGCGTTGGAGTAGCCTTGGAGCCCGCGGGCGCACGCGGAGCCCCCGCGCGGGCCGCCCTGGGCTGGAGATGGGAGCTGGGTGCAGAAGGGGTGAGCCCCCGAGGCGGCAAAGCCCAGGAGCTCTGCCACCTGCTCCAGCAACACGTCGCGGCCCCCCTCCAGCAGCCTGCACTGCAGCAGCTCTCGGGCCACCGTGAGCGCGGCCCTCGAGTTCGCCTGCTCCCGGCGGGTGTACGGTGTCGTGGTCGCGGCGTGATTGGAGGCCCTCGCTGCCTACCGCGCCTGCCGCGGTGTGAGAGCTGTCGAAGCTTGTCCGTGTTGCCACGGCCCGCAGCACCCTGCACACTGCGAGCTGCCTGGGGCACGGGGTCGCCCGAGGCGAGCGGCTCTGCGCGGGTGGGCCACGCCGCCATAGGATCTGGGTTGCCCGCCTGGTCGCCGGACATGGTGATGACGACGCGACAGGACACGAAGCGGTAGAAGGTGGATTCCGGCGCACCCCTACCTAGCGCGCCAAATATCGGGTTTCGGGTTCCAGCAGACCCTTGAGGTTCAAACACTAGGGTGCGCGCGGAGATTTCGCCTTCTACCTACCTGCACCCCACCGCCTCGCTAAGATCTAAGCTATGGAAAGAACAACACAAGAGACACAGGGTTTATACTGGTTTGGGCCACTGTTGTGGTGTAATACCCTACTCCAGTGTGGTTTGGTGGATTGCCTCTTGGGCTGATGATGATGAGCAATACAAGGAAGAACAGCCTCGCGAGGGTCTGTTCTTGGCTGGGGCGATGAACTGCTAGGAGGAGTTCAGTCACCCTTCTCTCTCTCTTGCCGATCTGATCTTATCTCGTTGATCTGGTCTCTCTCTCTATCCTGATGATCTCTTCTTCTCCCCCCCCCCCGTCTCTTTCATCCCCTTGGGGTGGCTAGTCCTATTTATAGGCAAAGGCCCTGGGCCTCTTCCCAAATATTGAGCGGGAAGGGCGCCAACAATTGGCCATTTTGAAGGGGAACATCGGGTACACTTATCCTGACTAAAGTTGGTCCTCGCCTGCCAAAGGCTCTGGTGGTGACGCTGGCTTGGGCTCCACAATGACTTCCTGCCATTGGGCTGGTCTTGGTCTCGTTGCACCGAAACAGGTGCCTTTGCTTGATGCTCTCGCCTGCGCTTGCTCCCTTTGCACCAAAGAGGAAAGGAGGACACTGCGCGGGCTGGCGCCCGCCTGGCACCCTTGGTCGTCATGGCTTGCGTCACGGGCACCTCGTGAGGTACCCCGCCTTGATCTCTCCGCCTCCTCGCGAGCCAGCCTGATGAGGCCGTGCCTGAGGAAGCTCCGTGTCGTCCGCCCCGCGAGGCTTGGCCCCTCATGAGGGTCTTGGGTCTGTGTTGATGAAGATGGGCCGTGCTGGGCCCCCCTTTGAGCCACGCCGCAGGCCGCAAGCAGGCAAGTCTGGGGACCCCCGTTCCCAGAATGCCGACACTGGTCCTGTAGAGAAATCAACAATATACAAATCTCCTCTCCTAAAGCCTTCGAAGACTTTGGAATTGTCAGCTTCCATGATCACAACAGAACGATACTTGCCAAAGACAACCACCATATCAAGATCACAAAGCATTGCGACAGACATGAGGTTGAACCCTAAGGACTCAACAAGCATGGCTTTGTCGATGTGTTGATCCTTTGATATTGCAACCTTACCTAGACCTAATACCTTGCTTTTGCCTTTGTCAGCGTAGGTGATGTGCTTCAGCTGTTATGGAGATAAAGCAGTGTCCATCAATAAGCTCCTGTCACCAGTCATATGATTTGTGCATCCACTATCGAGGACCCACTCAGTGGCTTTGGGTTGATCATCCTGCAGATGAATTAGTGCAACTTACGAACTCATATACTTCATCAGTGAAGAATATGACATCAATTTCATCAGAAAATAGAACAGATAAAATAGTATGAGGACGTGAGAAATGAAAATTCATTTCTTCATGATTAGCTTGCGTCCTTTCAAGCATATTCAGGTCTCCAACAAATTCATCACACGTTTAAGTTCGTCTGGAGACCTGACCCTGCATATGAGGTTAGTTTTTTTTTCTTCACCACCCACATCTGAAGGGGTGGCAAAGAGTTCATCATTCTACGAGCTCCATAAGAGAAAGGTGGCATAGATGCCAATCCACTTCGTTTCACATAAGAGTGGTTAGGGTAAGCATAAGAGTAAGCACAGAAATTCTTCGAGGACTTATGAACATAATGATTTGAAGAATAATGCACATATCCATAATCCTTAGATCTTCCCTGGGAAACAGAGTTGTTAGCACGATGATAATCATATGAGGACTTTGATCCTTTTGAGGAATTTGATCCACGTGAAGAATTTGGTCCGTATGAGGACTTGGATCCATATGAAGAATTTGGTCCATATGAAGAATTTGATCTGGGGTTCTTATTCTTCACAGGTAGCGTCATGATGACATTCACCTGAAGATTTTCAAGGCATCTTTTGGGAACCCAGATTTTCTTCATAGGAGGACCGTTCCTACAGTTAGTGCCAACATATCTAGCAAATACTTCACCATTCTGATTTTTGAACAGTTTATAGTTGGAGTCAAATGACTCATCAGAAGAATATGAAGATTCACACGTAAAGCCAGATAAGGTAGATGGATCCACTATAGGTCCCTTTGCAGCAACCCATGAGGTTTTGGGATACTGCTCAGGTTTCCAGTAGGTCCCATCAACATTGATTTTCCTCTCAAAGGCAATACCCTCTTTCCTAGGGTTTCTGTTGAGGATCAACTTTTTAAGCACGTCACAAAGAGCTTGATGCCCTTTGAGGCTTTTGTACATGCCTGTCATATACAATTCCTTCAGCCCTGCATCATTAGTAATACTGGCAATGTCCTCAGATGAGGAATTAGTGATAGAAGAGGCAGTTGAAGAATTTGCAGTAATGGAAGTATTTCAGCATTCAGGTGATGAATTAGCAGTTTCACGTTGAATGCACTTCAAACATGGAGGAACAAATTCATCCTGAGTAGCGCTGATCTGTTGAGCGAGTAATGAATCACACTCCTTCTCAAGATATTCATAACTCACTCTTAACTGCTCAAGGTCTTTCTTTCTTTGAAGAAATTCATAAGAAAGCTTCTCATGATCAGATAGGAGAGTGTTATGATGACCTTGAAGATTGTCAAACTTGGACTGGAGTCTTTGAAGATTTTTAGTCAAGATTTTAGTGCGATCCATTTCCTCACCCAACATACCATCGCTTTTTTCTAGCATATTTTGAACCTTTTCAAGAGCCTTTTGCAGTTTCACAGCAATCTTAGCAAGTTTAGAATAGCTAGTTTTGAGGTTTTCATCAGATTCATCCTCACTAGATTCAGAGGAGGGATATTTGAGTACCTTTGAGCCTTTTGCCATGAAGGAATATGTGGGAGCGTAGTCCTCGTCGTCGTCATCAGTAGTGTTGGGGAGGTCCATTTCTTCAGGGTTGAACATAGACTTGCTGACGAAAGTAGTTGCGAGGGCTAGGCTCGCCACACCAGAGTCTGACTCCTCAGATTCCTCCTCTTCCTCATTTTCTTCAGATTCAGCCTCAGAGTCCATTTCCTTGCCAATGAATGCTCGAGCCTTCTTGGAGCTGCTTTTCTTGTGAGATGAGGACTTTGAGGGTCTTGATGATGAGGACTTTGAAGATTTCTTCTTCTTCTTTGAATCATTAGAACTGTAATCCTCGTTCTTCTTCTTCTTCTTCAATTCCTTTTCCCACTGAGGACAATCTTGAATGTAGTGTCCAGGTTTTTTGCATTTATGGCAGAGTCTCTTCTTGTAATCCTGTGATAAGGAATCTGATCTCAAGTCACCACCTCTTGAGGATTTACCAAAACGACCACGTCTTGAGAACTTTTGGAACTTCCTCACGAGCATTTCTAGCTCCTGGCTCAGTTCTTTAGGGTCACCAAGGCTTCTGTCAGAATCTTCACCATCAGATTTGGATACGGCCTTGGCCTTCAGAGCCCGTGATCTACCATAGCTTGGTCCATAGAGATCTCTCTTCTCAGCAAGCTGAAACTCATGAGTGTTTAGTCTCTCGAGGATGTCAGCGGGATCAAGTGACTTATAGTCTCCACGTTCTTGTATCATCAATGCCAAGGTATCAAATGAGGAATCAAACGATCTCAGCAATTTCTTCACCACCTCATGGTCGGTGATATCGGCGGCACCAAGTGCTTGAAGCTCATTTGAGATGTTAGTGAGGCGATCGAAGGCTTGCTGAACATTTTCATTGTTGAGTCTTTTGAAGCGGTTGAAGAGATTTCGAAGAACGTCAACTCTAGAGTCACGCTGTGTTGAGACTCCCTCATTGACCTTGGACAGCCTGTCCCAGATAAGCTTGGCTGTGTCCAAAGCACTCACTCTGCCATACTGTCCTTTGCTCAGATGGCCACATATGATATTCTTCACTTGAGAGTAGAGTTGCTTGAATCTCTTCACATCAGCAGCATTGATGGTGGGAGTGACAGAGGTGACGGTGTCCTGGACTAGGGGGTACTCACCACGTCATCTCCCGGTCAGTTAGATTGGGCCGAGGACCCCATGGCCGCATACTCGTGGACCAGTTCGAACAACCCCTGACGCATACAAGGAAGACTCCACAAGACTTGGCGCCCAAGACAAGGACTCTCCTAAACCCTAGGCCTCCGGTGTCTTATAAACCGAGGCCAGGCTAGTCAATAGACAATCTCATATTCATTAGATCAGCCTCGTGGTAGACGTATGTACTCTGTACTACACCCATATGAATACAATCAAAAGCAGGACGTAGGGTTTTACCTCCAACAAGAGGGCCCGAACCTGGGTAAATCCCGTGTCCATGTTACCATCGTTCCAAGACGCCTAGCTTAGGACCCCTACTACGAGATACGCCAGATATTGAACTGACATTGGTGCTTTCATTGAGAGCCTGCTAGGTGATCGTCACGGATCGATGGGATGATCAGGTGATATTTTCCTAATCAAATCTATTTTTCACAAGTTAGTTTTTATGATAATTGTATCTGGTTTGCAAGCTTCGTCCGTAGATTAGGTCGAGATCAAGGTCTAAAAAATCTGCGATCAACGACGCGCTCCTACACGGTGTTTAGCGCCCTACTCCGGTCCTTTGATCGACAGACGGGGGCATTTAATGGATTGTCAAACTGGCCCTGATGGCACATGCAGTTCTTGATCGCGGTGCCAAGGACAAATCCACCACTGGCATCTATCATCAAGGGAGATCCTTTCCCTTATTCTCATTCTTTTTCCTTATTTAATTCAGCCTGTCGTCGGTTGTCCACTAGTAGTTTTTTATTTTTGTTAAAGTTTGCATAGTTATAACGCAATCATGTACTAGTTTTGCACCCGGCCTTCACTTCTTGATGACTACCACGCCAACTAGTGCTACTACTACCAGAATCAGGCGCTAGTACTTGTTTAGCTAGCTACGTAACACCACCACTTCACGTGGAGTACATGGCCAAGTTTACTTTTCCCTCAAATTGCTATGTGCACTAAGAGGCAGTCAACAGGAAGCATGGATCCCTTTCCTTTTACTATGTTCTAGGGATTGTTGCACGTGGATTATTTTCTGTTGGTTTGTACTGCATTATTTTTTGCAGAGATACTTGCCGATGCTTGTAAATGCTTTTTTCGGCTGCATCGATCTGGCCAGCCGACGTATGCGTCAGAACCTTCATCAAACTGACCTCCGCATTCAGATCGACAGTTTCGTATATTAGTCGGCCTGACGCAGTCTTGACGCACTCCGGCAAGGACGTCCCTCATCCATAATCATCTCGTCTGCTATCAGCTTCGACGTCATCGGATAAGTCGATAGGTGCAATTGTTCTAGTTATTCACATTGTGAATATTAATAACATTTCAAAGAGTATTTTCTGCTCGTCGATGATTCGTACTGCAGGTTTTGCAGTCTGGTCAACCTTGAGGATGTCGTCTTAGGGTGATTCGATATGCCGTCATTGTCCCGCACTCATTGTTTCGTAACCCGGGCGACCCTGCGAATTCGGATTTTGTCACCTCGTCACGCCGACGCCCTGCGACACACCGGCCTCGCGCCAGGCCAAATCTCCTTTAATAATTTATTTTACATAAAGAAATTTAAAGAAATTTTCTTTTCTATATTTTGTTATTATTACCTGTCTTGTGCTATTTCATGCATGTAGATGGTGTCATGGCGGGCCGATGTCATCATCCCGCCTGCGTCGACCAAGTTTTGGGGTCACCTCGGCGCGTGTCCCTCTGCTGACATCTCCGCGCGGCCACTCCGCCATGCCGACCTCGGCACTCAGGCCATGTTTATTTAATTATTTACTTCTCTTGAGTTAAATAAGCAGAAGAACCTTTTTTTAATAAAACGTATATTATTACTATCATTACTTGTTAGTACCTTTGTCTTTCACTATTTTTATGTGCACAGGTAATCAACTTCGACTGCGTCACGCGGTCAACTCTGTGGGCCGATGTCGCCGTCCTGCCTACACCGATCAAATTGTGGTGTCGCTTCAACGCGCGTCCATGTGTGCACCAACTTCAACCGTGCTATGTCGCCACTTCATCAAGCCGAGTTTTTTCGGACACTTCGGAACCGGCGTAGGGCTGGGACCTCGGCTAGGCCGAGGATTATGTCTTCGTCCCTCCATAAGTCTGGACCTCATCATCAACACGGAGCACACTAACCAGCTAAGTCGCTTTCATGCTCAAAAACTTTCAGTTTTAAATTTTGTTCGTTTCGACCAAGCATTATACTTTTTTCGCAAAAAGACTGCTTGTGACAAAGTTCCTTGTCAAAACTTTGTTTGTGACACGCAAATTCAAATACCCCATTTACTTGGGGGCTTCCTTCATGAAGCTTTTCCTCTTGCATATAATTATACTTGTAGGGCTTCGTTCCTTGTTCGTGTATTATGCCACAATATGCACCATATTGACCTAAGCGATTTGCAAGCTGGGTTTCCTCGCTCCTGGGTTTACCCCTACGTTCCCGATTGTTCGGCTAGGGAGTAAAGGGAGCACCTCTGTGATTGTCACGACCGGGTCATCCAAGCTCTGACCTCAGACTGGGTGAAGCCGAAAGCTAGCGCTCTTATTGTTTTCAATCATGGTCGGCACACAACGGAACTCATGAGTACAAAAAATCTATTGCACAAGTCTCATAGTAATAATGAGCACCGAAGAAAGGTATCGGTGGGGGTACTATTTTCTTCGAAGATGCTTCTTACACTTCGTCAGTAATATAGCATAAGTTCCCTAAGCGCACTTTGTCTGTTACAGCCTTATGGCCTGATTGTCTGATCATCGGAAACACCGTCGATACTCTCGACAGGTGGAGTACATGACACTTTTCGGTCCTTGACCGAAGAGGGAGAAGTCGACGGTCGGTTAAGACGCGTTTAAAGTTCGGGTGAACACAGATATGATATAAGTACATTGGTACATACAATCATTATACATAAAATTCTTTTATCCAAGTCACTTGGGGGCTCTTAAAATTTATATGAGTTGTTTAATAGTAAATGTGTTTTCTTCTTGGTCGTTGCAAAGTCTTTTTCTACCGCTCCTTTTTCGACTTGAGTGTATGGTAAATAGCCGGATAACATGTCTTCTCTCTAAAAGCTGCTCGAGTTTAGTTTGCTAAACTGACCTCGGAGAAGTACTCCGCCTTTGGGATAAGGAGCTTGAAGCTGTAGGCTGACCCGCGTGAAGTCTTGAGATCGGATGTGTCATGTTAAAGCGCGACAGAAGCACAATTCTTTTTTCCAATTTTCAGATTGGCACCGAACACGTGATCTTGTTCGGACGTCATGTTTTTACTGGCGTTTTTTGGTTTTCCAAGCTTTTGGCACATTTAAACTATTTGTGTGTTTCCAGCACAAGTCTCGAAGTGCAGCGCCGGACATCTTTAGAGATTCGGCAAAACATTCTCGGGTATTGCTTTATATGCATCGGTTTCGAATTGTGTCTTTAGTCAATAGTTGGGTTGCCCAGCTCCTGTGCTTGCCTCCTACGTTTCACGTTGTTTGGTTAGGTGTGCAAAGGGAGAACCACTGCGATTGTGCTTCCAGCTCACATGGTTAAGCACCTCAGTGGAGAAAGCCGAAAATTGAGTGTCACAATAAGCGTAAACTAGTCAGCGATCCGATGACTGTGTTAAATGACGGGCCATTCATAACATTGGCCGAAGTGTTTACGGCTTGACCTCGACTGTTGCCGAACACTACCGGGGGCTAGTAGCTGGCCTCCCAAACTAAATCCTCAATATTTTGCTCTTACATTAGAGCTGAGGTTTCATGATCATGCTTAGCATGACAACCCAAAGAAAGGAACCGATAGCAAGACTGTTTTCTTTGGAAGACATTTCTTATATTAAACTGTAATACAACATATCTCTCTGCGTACCTTTGTTTATAAAATCGTATGGCCGGATTGCCTTGTTTGTCATAAATCTTTGCCCTTGTAAAGGCTTTATAAAGTAGGACAAACACTCCTCGGCTCTGGCCAAGGAGGTGGAAGCCGATGGTTGGTCAACAAAGTTTTGTACAATGCGGATCCGAGCATTGATGATGAAAAGTATTTGGATACATAGAATCATTACACATATTTTGTGATTTTACTTTGGATATCGATCCTTAATTCGGCCACCCGTGCCCACATTAAGGCTCGGGGGCTATTGGGCTTCGTGCTTATTATTTACAAATATTAAAGGGGTACATCGATCCCCTGATCTGGTGTTGCCACCCGACCAGTGTCTCGGGGGCTACTGCATTGACAATCCAATGCAGAAAATTTAAAGTGCAATATAGTTTTCGAGGAGATTATTATCCTCGGGTTGGTCGGCCGCACCCAACCTGAGTCTCGAGGACTTTGCACACCGCGTTTCTATTCCTAAGCATGCTGTTGACCTGGGAATTGATCCTCAGGCTGATTTTATGAATCGACCTGAGTCTCAGGGGCTACTAGGGTCAGCGTTTTGATTTTTTTTCCTTCAGGTGCATACCGTATATTAGGCCAACACGCACCTTGAGGGCTACTGGCTATACATCTCAGCGGAGGTTACATTGCACAATTCAAGATTAAATTCATAAAAATCAGCCCATGGACGAGGTGGTGTATTACCTCGGATACAGTTCGACGTTGGTGCTCGACTACCATAGACACCCCGGAAGCAGTCCGTCATAAATCTCGGACGCCAGTGGTTGGCTCCGTAGAGGGCATTTCTGGCATTAAGCTCGGCTAAACTCCTTCGACTTTTTTGAGCCAAGGTGATCCATGACACCTCGGATATAGTCCGGCGTTGGAGCTCGGATACTCTCCAGCGTTGGAGTTTGGATCTACTCTGGTGTTGGAGCTCGGATATAGTCTGGCGTTGGTGCTCAACTGCAAAGGATACCTCAAATGCGGTCCGACATTGGAGCTCGGATGCAAGAGGACACCGCTGCACGGGGACAACTTCAAACCCGAGGTGGGCGTGAAAATAACAAGGCATTGATAAAGGCCGAAAACTTCAAGGGGCTCCTCGAATACCCGACGTGTAAACTCTTTGGATGCACTTTGGCGATCCTCAAGATCGAAGATGGGAAGATTTGTTGAACCAGTTTTCAAGACCGACGACCGAAGATGAAGAACAGTTCAGAAGAATCAAGGAGCATCCCCAACTTGAAGACCAGTTTAGTTGGCTACTCATAGTGTCCTGGACTAGGGGGTACTCACCACGTCGTCTCCCAATCAGTTAGATTGGGCCGAGGACCCCATGGCCGCATACTCGTGGGCCAGTTTGGACAACCCCTGCCGCATACAAGGAAGACTCCACAAGACTTGGCGCCCAAGACAAGGACTCTCCTAAACCCTAGGCCTCTGGTGTCTTATATAAACCGAGGCCAGGCTAGTCAATAGACAATCTCATATTCATTAGATCAGTCTCGTGGTAGACATATGTACTTTGTACTACACCCATATGAATACAATCAAAAGCAGGACGTAGGGTTTTACCTCCATCAAGAGGGCCCAAACCTGGGTAAATCTCGTGTCCATGTTACCATCGCTCCAAGACGCCTAGCTTAGGACCCCTACTACGAGATACGCCGGATATTGAACCAACAAGAGGGAACACCATTCTCCACAACGTACCAGAGATCGTTATCAATTGCCTCAAGATGCATGCGCATCTTATTCTTCCAGTAGGGGTAGTCCATCCCATCGAAGGTAGGACACCCAGCAGAAACCTTGATCATACCTGCGGTCGACATAACTAGAACTCCAGGTGGTTAAACCAAAATCACACAGAATAAGGGAGTACCTTGCTCTGATACCAATTGAAAGTGTGTTATATCGACTAGAGGGGGGTGAATAGGCGATTTTTAGGAATTCTTCACTGAGGAATTTCAGGGTGAGGAAATTTCTTAGCGAAGAACTACTTGCAGCGGAATAAGTACTCAGAAGTAAACATAACAGAACACAAGCATGGTCATCATGATGAAATGAAGACAAGCACAGAGTACGGGAAGCGTAAACATAGGATGACACAGGATGAAGACAAACAGACTGAAGAAATTGAACTGGGGAAATTAAGAAAGTCTTCAGTCAAAGTCTTCAAACATATATGAACAAGCACTCAACACATAACTGAGGAAATGGAAAGGTTGAGGAAATGGAACCAGGTAGCTTGGTGAAGACAATGATTTGGTAGACCAGTTCCAACTGTTGTGACAGTTGTATGTCTTGTTAGGGCGGCTAGGTATTTAAACCTGAGGACACACAGTCCCGGACACCCAGTCCTGAACACGCAGTTCAGAACACTCAGTCCTCACCGTATTCCCCTTGAGCTAAGGTCACACAGACCTCACCCAATCACTCATGGTAAGTCTTCAGGTGACTTCCGAACCTTCACAAACTCGGTCACTCAGCGATCCACAATTCCTCTTGGATGCTCTAGACCATGATGCCTAACCATCTGGAAGATGCACAGTCTTCAAAGGTAACAAGTGTCGGATCCACGCAGGATCAATCTCTTAAGTGATGCTCAATCACTTGGGGTTTGTAGGTGTTTGGGTTTGGGTTTTCCTCACTTGATGATTTTCACTCAAAGTCCTCGGAGGATGGGATGCTCTCAAATGACAAGTGTCAGTTTTTCTCAGAGCAGCCAACCATCTAGTGGTTGTAGGGGCGGCTATTTATAGCCTAGGGAGCAGCCCGACATGCTAAGACATAAATGACCTTCAATGATGATATGACCATTAGGTGGGTAGATATTTTGGGACAGCTAGCACAAGGCTCAACAACGGTCAGAAATTTCAGTATCAAATTCCTCAGGGCTATCATGTTCCTCACTATGTAGGCAATCCGCACTGGCGAATTCCTAACTCCTCAGTCAGAACAAATTCCTCAGGGACCAGAAGAACTTCGTCTCTGTCACTGAAGAATATGACTGAACTGTATGAGATTTCCAATGGCTTCACTCGAAGGGATTGGTATGTGTAGGATTTTGAGTTGAGCATCACATGGAAATTTTTCCTTAGTATTTCCTCGACCCCCTTTAACAGTACGGTGTTTCCTATGACTCAAGAAAGAGAAAATGAAACTACGAAAACAAAAGTCTTCACGCTTCATGTTCCTCGAGTGAATACCAAGTCTTCAAGGTCACACCAATTTCTTCACTTTCGAAGTCTTCAGTAAGTCTTCAGAAATCCAAAGTCTTCAGTCGAAGAACTTCATTTTTAGGGGTCTACTTTCTCTGTAAATATCAAACTCCTCATAGTCTTATAGACCTGTGTACACTCATAAACACATTAGTCCCTTAACCTATAAGTCTTCAATACACCAAAATCACTAAGGGGCACTAGATGCACTTACAAGTGCAAAAAGCACCTTCCTGCGTAATTCTTGGTTGGTTGTCAAGGTAACCTCGTCCAAATCGCCTACTGAACAAAATCTTCCTACTAGACAGAGTGATATATCTGTGCTCCAGACACAAGTCCAATCCCTAATGGACGTCGTTTTGGAAACAAGAATAGTGGTTGACAAATGTCGTCAAGATATGAATGGTTTTGAAACCAGACTATCAGACATTCGCTTCGTTGTTCAAGAGCAATGGCAGAAAAAAAGGTGAAGATCATGCGGCTCCATCAGATTCTACAGCCTGAAACATTAGCACTCGGGTCAAATGATCTGTGCTTCTATACATCTGATGGTGCTTTTATCTGCAAGGACTGTAAACTTTATGCCAACAGGCCTTTTGTTGTATGGTTGGAATTTATTTTGTTGTGATACAGCATTTATGATGCTGCCAAAGGCTGCAATAATTATGACGCTATTTTGTATAGTGTAGGTTTATCTTAGTAATGTATTCGGTCGAAAGCTTCGTAGGAGCCCAACATGCCAACATTCGTCGGACCCATTCCAATTGGGCTAAAAATGATTATGGGCCAAAATTTGCATGTAGCCCACTAAAAATATCTAGGCCTAAATCAGCATAACATTTCATATTTTTCTGGTAGACCTGTGCCCATAGTGGGCCTTTAACAGGCCTAAATACAATTTGGGCCCTCAGTAACAATAGGTCGTTTACAGGTGTAAATATCTCGAGACCATTAAAAACATGGGCCTTTAAAAGACCGAAAGTGAGATTGGGCCCTGATTGTGCCAAATAACCCACTGGTTAAGCAAGCCGAAATGGTGGCCCATTTATGATGCAGATTTTTCACAGGCCAAAATTCGGACGGGCCGTAAATGCGTCGACCTAATACACGGGCCTTTAACAGGCCGGAAGTTCGGTCGGGCTAGATTATTTTCATTTTTATATGGGCCGTTAATGGGCCCGATGTGACATTGGGCCACATATGGCCCATGGATTTCATCCGATGTTAACAGGCCGAAAATCAATTTAGGCCGAAAGTGGCCCAAATCTATAGTGGGCCTCTAACATGCCGAATGTCAGACATGGCCTAATATGACCCAGATCCTTCACGGTCGTTTATGGGCTGAAAGTTTTAGTGGCCTGTAAATCGGACCAAATGAAGCAGGACCTTTAACACGCCGGAAATACACCGGGCCGTAATTCGGCCCATATACTTAGCAGACTGTTAACGAGCCAGAAGTGACCATGGGCTGCGATGATGACAAGTTTAGGACAGGCCATTGACGGGCCGATTTGACACTAGCTGTACGGGCCTTAACTAAGAATGTTGGGCCTTTAGCTGGGCCGACCCATTATGGTCTGCAAAATCTTGTGGGTCTTTAGCTGGGTCGGCCCATTATGGCCAGCAAAATCTCGTGCGCCTTTAGCTGGGCCAGCCCATTATGATACGCAAAATCTCATGGGCCTTTTGCTGGGTCGGCCCATTATGGACCGCAAAATCTTGTGGGCCTTTAGTTGGGCCGCCCGATTTAAACTTTATGGGCCACTTTTGGGCCGGTCCACGTGTCAACATATCATAGGCGCATCTCGCCCATTGGATAAGTGACACATGTGCCAACGCGGAGCTGACACGTGTTTCCAGCAGCCAATCGGAATTTTACATGTGGCAAATCCCCATTGGTTCGGGCTGTTAACGGGTTATCGGATCCAAAACCGGACCCGATAGCTTAACGGCGTTCTATTATGGTGGATGCCACGTGTCGGTCACCCTTGACGAAAGCACTTCTGTGACGTGCGATTTATCTTCATGGAAGTGGACACTTCTGTGATGGTAATTTTGGTAATGTCATGGAACACTTCTACGACAGCACAGGTATGACTATCTTGATTCTGTCATAAATTTGTCATGGATGTACATGCATCACAGAAAATGTGACCTACTATGACAAACACGTATCATCATGGAAGTGTATTTTTTGCAGTGTAGGGAAGGTGTTTCTTAGGGTTTTCAGAACAACAAGTGATATGTCTCCAACGTATCTATAATTTTTAATTTTCCATGCTATTATATTATCAACCTTGGATGTTTTATATGCATTTGTATGCTATTTTATATGATTTTTGGGACTAACCTATTAACCGGAGGCCCAGCCCAAATTGCAAGATAATAAAGAGCGCGTAAATAAAAAGTAGGGGTTGTTTAGATGAAGACACAACTAAGTTAGTTTTAGTAGAGAGCTTGTTGTCACACAAGAAAGTTATTTGTCCCTAGGCAATCGATAACTAGACCGGTAATCATTATTGCAATTTTATTTGAGGGAGAGGCATAAGCTACATACTTTCTCTTCTTGGATCATATGCGCTTACGATTGGAACTATAGCAAGCATCTGCAACTACTAAAGATCATTAAGGTAAAACCCAACCATAGCATTATAAGGCATCAAGTCCTCTTTACTCCCATACGCAAATAACCTACTTACTCGGGTCTATGCTTATGTCACTCACGCCACCCACCATAAGAAAATCATGAACATATTGCAAACCCTACAGCAGGGATCCCTCACGCTTGCACGACACGGAGAGCACAATAGGACAGCACCAATAATAAAACATGCAACTCAAACCAATAACGATCATCAATTAACCCATAGGAAAAAACGGATCTACTCAAACATCATAGGATAGCCATACATCATTGGGAAATAATATATAGCGTTGGGCACCATGTTTAAGTAGAGATTACAGCAGGAAAAGGGGGGTTACACCGCTGCATAGAGGGGGGAAGAGTTGGTGATGATGGCGGTGAAGTTGTTCGTGTAGATTGCGGTGATGATGATGGCCCCGGCGGTGTTCCGTCGCCACCGGGAGAGAGGGGGAGAGAGCCCCCTTCTTCTTCTTCTTCCTTGACCTTATCACTAGATGGGAGAAGGGTTTCCCCTCTATTCCATGGCCTCCATGGCATGGGAGGGGCGAGAGCCCCTCCGAGATTGGATCTGTCTCTCTGTCTCTCTCTGTTTCTGCGTTCCTGATTCTGCCCTTTCACCGTTTCTTAAATTCCTGGAGATCTGTAACTCTGAATGGGCTGAATTTTGGACACGATCTCTATCTGGATATTAGCTTTCTTGCGGTGAAAGAAGGGCACCAACCGTCTTATGGGGTGGCCACGAGGGCCCAGGGCGCACCTGACCCCCTGGGGTGCGGCCCCTGCCTCGTGGCCCCCTCGGGCATCGTCTCGCGTTGATTCTTCTTCCCAAAAATCACATATATTCCAAAAAAAATCTCCGTAGGTTTTTATCCCCTTTGGACTCTGGTTGATATGGATTTTCTGCGAAACAAAAAACATGCAACAAACAGGAACTAGCACTGGGCACTGGATCAATATGCTAGTCCCAAAAATAGTATAAAAAGTTACCAAAAGTATATGAAAGTTGTATAATATTGGCATGGAACAATCAAAAATTATAGATACGACAGAGACATATCAGCATCCCCAAGCTTAATTCCTGCTCATCCTCGAGTAGGTAAATGATAAAAAAGATAATTTTTGATGTGGAATGCTACCTAGAATAATCTTGATCATGTAATCTAATCATGGCACGAATATTAAGACACGAGTGATTCAGAGCAATAGTCTATCATTTGACATTAAGACAATAATACTTCGAGCATACTAATAAAGCAATCATGTACTCTCAAAATAACATAGCCAAAGAAAGCTCATCCCTACAAAATCATATATTTTGGCCATGCTTCATTTTCGTCACACAAAATGCTCCCATCATGCACAACCCTGATGACAAGCCGAGCAATTGGTTCATACTTTTTAACACGC
This sequence comes from Triticum urartu, assembly GCF_003073215.2. Lineage (NCBI taxonomy): Eukaryota > Viridiplantae > Streptophyta > Magnoliopsida > Poales > Poaceae > Triticum > Triticum urartu. The sequence continues at coordinate 414,429,803 of NC_053022.1, read as the reverse complement.
TTTAGCCTTTTCAACCCTCACGCAATACATGAGCGTGAGCCATGGACATAGCACTATAGGTGGAATAGAATATGATGGTGGAGTTTGTGTGGAGAATACAAAAAAGGAGAAAGTCTCACATCAACGCGGCTAATCAATGGGCTATGGAGATGTCCATCAATTGATGTCAATGTGAGGAGTATGGATTGCCATGCAACGGGTGCACTAGAGCTATAAGTATATGAAAGCTCAAACTGAAACTAAGTGGGTGTGCATCCAACTTGCTTGCTCATGAAGACCTCGGGCATTTGAGGAAGCCCATCATCGGAATATACAAGCCAAGTTCAATGAGACTCTCTATATGAAGAACATGGTGCTACTTTGAAGCACAAGTGTGGTAACAGGATAGTAACATTGTCCCTTCTCTATTTTTCTCTCATTTTTTTGGTTTTTTCTCTTTTTTCTCTTTTTTTGGTGGGCTTCTTTGGCCTCTTTTTTTATTTGGGCTTCTTTGGCCTCTTTTATTTTGATAACCTCACATGGGACGATGTTCTAATAATGATGATCATCACACTTTTGTTTACTTACAACTCAATATTACAACTCGATACTAGAACAAAGATATGACTCTATATGAATGCCTCTGGTGGTGTACCGGGATGTGCAATGATCTAGCGAAGCAATGAAATCAAAAAACGAACAAGCCATGAAAACATCATGCTAGCTATCTTACGATCATGCAAAGCAATACGACAATAAATGCTCAAGTCATGTATATGATGATGATGGAAGTTGCATGGCAATATATCTTGGAATGGCTATGGAAATGCCATGATAGGTAGTTATGGCGGTTGTTTTGAGGAAGATATAAGGAGGTTTATGTGTGATAGAGTGTATCGTATCATGGGGTTTGGATGCACCGACCAAGTTTGCACCAACTCTCAAGGTGAGAAAGGGCAATGCATGGTACAGAAGAGGCTAGCAATGATGGAAGGGTGAGAGTGCGTATAATCCATGAACTCAACATTAGTCATAAAGAACTCGTATACTTATTGCAAAAGTTTATTATCCCTTGAAGCAAATTACTACTGTGCATGCCCCTAGGGGGATAGATTGGTAGGAAAAGACCATCGATCGTCCCCGACCGCCACTCAGAAGGAAAGCAATCAAAGAACACCCCATGCTTCAAATTTGTCACACAACGTTTACCATACGTGCATGCTACGGGACTTGCAAACCTCAACACAAGTATTTCTCAATTTCTCAACTACCCACTAGCACGACTCTAATATCACCACCTTTATATCGCAAAACTATTGCAAGGAACCAAACATATCATAATCAGTGATCTACAAGTTTTATGTAGGATTTTATGACTAACCATGTGAATGACCAATTCATGTCATCTCTCTAAATAGATATAAGTGAAGCAAGAGAGTTTAATTCTTTCTACAAAAGATATTCCCACGCTCTAACAAATATAAGTGAAGCAAAAGAGCATTCTATAAATGGTGGTTTTCTATGTGAAGAGAAAGAGGCAATCCAAACTTCAAATGATATAAGTGAAGCACATGAAGCATTCTATAAAGCCATACTCAAAAGATATAAGTGAAGTGCAATGAGAATTCTATAAATCAACCAAAGACAATCTCATACCAGCATGGTGCATAAAAGAAAAGTGAAAAAAAATGCAAAAGACGCTCCAAGATTTGCACATATCGCATGAACAAAACGACTCCAAAAACATACCGATACTTGTTGAAGAAAGATGGGATGCCTTCCGGGGCATCCCCAAGCTTAGACGCTTGAGTCTCCTTGAATATTTACTTGGTGTTCCTTGGACATCCCCAAGCTTGAGCTCTTGCCTCTCCCCCTCCTCCTCACATCGAGACCTCCTCGATCTTCGAACACTTCATCCACACAAAACTCAACAGAAAACTCGGTAAGATCCGTTAGTATAATAAAGCAAATCACTACTCTAATACTGTTGCAAACCAATTCATATTTTATTTTGCACTGTAGCTACTGTAATATAACTTTTACATGGATTAATCCACTAATAGAAATCGATAGTTTCATCAAAACAAGCAAACAATGCATCAAAAACAGAATCTGTCTTAAACAGGACAGTCTGTAGTAATCTGAACATTCACCTTACCTCTGCTACTCAAAACATTCTGCTAAAATTTGGAAAAATAAAAAATGTGTATATAAATACAGTGCAAAAAGTTTCAGAACCGTTTGACGTTCCAGTACAAAATGTAAAATCACGCACTACAGCCAAAGTTTCTGTTCTGCACCGCACAAACCAACAAGCAATGTAAACATCCTAAAGGCAAATCTTGGCACATTATTTTTATAATACAATGGAATTGTACAAGGGGATAATTATTTTTGTTGAAAAGTTCCTGTAATCAAGATTCACAAAGTTTCTGTGAGCATGAACAAAGTTCAAGGAGCTACCCCACTTCAACAATGCTTGTCTCTCTCACTTTCACTTTCCTTTTTGAAAAGTTTTGGGTTCCCCTCTTTAATTTTTTTGTTTTTAAACTATATAAAAGCACTCAACAGAAATAAATTACTCTCTAAAACTTACAGGTTGTCTCCCTGGAAGCGCTTTCTTTAAAGCCATTAAGCTAGGCATATAGTGCTCAAGTAATGGATCCACCCGGATCCCAAGGTATATCAAAGCCAATTTGAATTAGCAATGATTTGGCATTCAGTAGTGAGCACAAAGCAACATATATCAAGAAATAACGAAGTCTAACTCTCTTCTATGCATCGGCATGTCATAAAAGAACAATTCATGCACACATAGTAAAGGCCAATGCATAGTATATACAGTTTCTTGCAATTTTATCTTGTTGGAAACATAGAGATGTGGAGATGTAGTTCCTCTCTCATAATAATTGCAAGTAGGAGCAGCAAGCACATGCATATTACATTCATCAAAATCATCATGTGCAATGGTAAAATGCAACCCATCAACATAATCCTTAATAAGAGCAAACTTCTCCTATATAGTGTAGTTTGTTGAATTCAAAAATATAATAGGACTATTATGTGTGGGTGCAATAGCAACAATTTCATGTTTAACATATGGAACTATAGCAAGTTCATCACCATAAGCATCATTCATATTGGCATCATGGCCACAAGCATAGCAAGCATCAAGTTCATCAAAAAGGGGTATTTCAAAAGAATCAACGGGATCATAACAATCATCATAGCAATCATCCTTCGGTAAGAACGAAGGGACATTAAATAATGTAAGTGTTGAAGAGTTACTCTTATTAGAAGGTGGGCATGGGTAGCTAATCCGATCTTCCTCCTTTTGTTCTTCGCTCTCCTCATCATCTTTTTCATCCAATGAGCTCACAGTTTCATCAATCTCTTCTTCCATAGACTCCTGCAAAATATTAGTCTCTTCATGGACAACGGAGGAGTCCTTGATATATGATTTAACATAGGCATTAGAAGCATAACTATCATAACAATATTTAAGTATGGCAAAATTTTCAGATTTGTAAAGAGTAGCATCATACTTTTCAATCAAAGAAGCAATTTCATAAGCACCCTTAAAAGCAACAAATTCTTCAATTTGTTGAACATCATAGTAATTATAAACACCCTTAGCATATGAAGATACGATTCCATTATCACTAAACTCACATTGGTAGCACTACAAAAAAAGACACATCTATGACATTTTGGGCCGAATGAAAAAAAATTATGTCATACTTATGACACTTCTATGACGATAATTGTGAGAAAACCCGGTATCATCATAGATGTGGTGGGGTCCTACTTCTATGACAAAAAATCATGACAAAAAATGGGCTTTTCGTCCTGGGCAGGCCGAAGACGCGGTTGCATGACATTCTTTGGGCCGTCCATGACGGAAAAAACCATGGTAGAAGCGAGGGAGAGGAAAATATCGGGGTGTTCCCGGTTACGGTGGGTGGTCGGGGCCGAGCGATGCGCGTTTCTCTTGTACAAGCACGCGCGTGGGTGCGAGGCATTGGGCTCTAACAGAACCCGAGTGAGGCGTTGGGTTCTAATTGAACCCGAGCGGTTGCACTGCAGGCTACGCATTACTGAACCCAAGCGATCGATCGATGGGTGTTAATTGAACCCAATCGAGCGATTCCTTCGCTACTGCTGCTAACTGAAGCCGATCGATGCTGCCTCTGGATGAAAAGTGAGCGTTGCTAGGGGGGTTGGATGAACAGTTCCTGGTGGGGGTGGATGAACAGGACCCCATGGTGTTGCCTCTGGATGAACAGGACCCCGATCGATCGAGCCGGTTGGGGCTGGATGAACAGGACCCCATGGATGGCTGGATGAACAGGACCACCCCATGGAGGGCAGGATGAAAAGTAGACGGTGGAGGGCTGGATGAACAGTAGCCCGTGGAGGGGTGGTTGAACAGGAGCCCGTGGAGAGGGTTGGTTGAATAGTAGCCGGTGGAGTAGCGCACGGTGGAGGCTGGATGAACAGGAGCCCGTGGATGAACAGTCGCAGGTGGAGGCTGGAGGAGGTCGACGGTGGATGAACAGTAGCCCGTTGTATGAAAATAACGATATCTGCCGCGAGCTTCAATGTTCATTGGACCACACACATCAGTATGTATGATTTCCAATAACTCTATTGCTCGCTCCATTGTTCTGGAGAACGGAGTTTTAGTCGTCTTGCCCATGAGGCATGGATCGCAAGTACCAAGTGATTCATAATCAAGTGATTCCAGAAGTCCATCAGAATGGAGTTTCTTCATGCGCTTTACACCAATATGACCTAAACGGCAGTGCCACAAATAAGTTGCACTATCATTATCAACTCTGCATCTTTTGGATTCAATACTATGAACATGTGTATCACTACTATCAAGACTTAATAAAAATAGACCACTCATCAGGGGTGCATGACCATAAAAGATATTACTCATATAAATAGAACAAGCATTATTCTCTGATTTTAATGAATAACCGTCTCACATCAAACAAGATCCAGATATAATGTTCATGCTCAACGCTGGCACCAAATAACAATTATTTAGGTCTAATACTAATCCTGAAGGTAGATGTAGAGGTAGCGTGCCGACGGCGATCACATCGACTTTGGAACCATTTCCCACGCGCATCGTCACCTCGTCCTTAGCCAATCTTCTCTTAATCCATAGCCCCTGTTTCGAGTTGCAAATGTTAGCAACTGAACCAGTATCAAATACCCAGGCACTATTGCGAGCATTAGTAAGGTAATCATCAATAACATGTATATCAAATATACCTTTCACTTTGCCATCTGATAACCCACAAGTATATGGGATCAATTGTAGCCTCTTTCGATAAGTAAGAGTGTCGAACCCAACGAGGACCTAAAGGTAGAACAAATATTCCCTCAAGTTCTATCGACCACCAATACAACTCTACGCACGCTTGAAGTTCGCTTTACCTAGAACAAGTATGAAACAAGAAGTACTTTGTAGGTGTTGTTGGATAGGTTTGCAAGATAATAAAGAGCGCTTAAATAAAAAGTAGGGGCTGTTTAGATGAAGACACAACTAAGTTAGTTTTAGTAGAGAGCTTGTTGTCACACAAGAAGGTTATTTGTCCCTAGGCAATCGATAACTAGACCGGTAATCATTATTGCAATTTTATTTGAGGGAGAGGCATAAGCTAACACACTTTCTCTTCTTGGATCATATGCACTTATGATTGGAACTCTAGCAAGCATCCGCAACTACTAAAGATCATTAAGGTAAAACCCAACCATAGCATTATAAGGCATCAAGTCCTCTATACTCCCATACGCAAACAACCTACTTACTCGGGTATGTGCTTCTCTCACTCACGCCACCCACCATAAGAAAATCATGGACATATTGCAAACCCTACAGCGGGGATCCCTCACTCTTGCGCGACACGGAGAGCACCATAGGACAGCACCAATAATAAAACATGCAACTCAAATCAATCACGATCATCAATTAACCCATAGGACAAAATGGATCTACTCAAACATCATAGGATAGCCATACATCATTGGGAAATAATATATGGAGTTGGGAACCATGTTTAAGTAGAGATTACAGCAAGTAAAAGGGGGGTTACACCACTGCATAGAGGGGGGAAGAGTTGGTGATGATGGCGGTGAAGTTGTTGGTGTAGATTGCGGTGATGATGATGGCCCCGGCGGCGTTCCGACGCCACCGGGAGAGAGGGGAGAGATCCCCCCTTCTTCTTATTATTCCTTGACCTTCTCCCTAGATGATAGAAGGGTTTCCCCTCTGGTCCATGGCCTCCATGGCATGGGAGGGGCGAGAGCCCCTCCGAGATTGGATCTGTCTCTTTGTCTCTCTCTGTTTCTGCGTTCCTGATTCTGCCCTTTCACCGTTTCTTAAATTCCCGGAGATCCATAACTCTGATTGGGCTGAATTTTGGACACGATCTCTATCCGGATATTAGCTGTCTTGCGGCGAAAGAAGGGCACCAACCGCCTTACGGGGTGGCCACAAGGGCCCAGGGCGCGCCTGACCCCCTGGGGCGCGCCCCCTACCTCGTGGCCCCCTCGGGCATCGTCTCGCGTTGATTCTTCTTCCCAAAAATCACATATATTCCAAAAAAAATCTCCGTAGGTTTTTATCCCCTTTGGACTCTGGTTGATATGGATTTTCTGCGAAACAAAAAACATGCAACAAACAGGAACTAGCACTGGGCACTGGATCAATATGTTAGTCCAAAAAATAGTATAAAAATTTGCCAAAAGTATATGAAAGTTATATAATATTGGCATGGAACAATCAAAAATTATAGATACGACGGAGACGTATCACCATCCTTCTTCTCCGCCAACTACTTGGTGCGGTTCTGCTTCCAGTGACCAGTTCCTTTGCAGTAGAAATACTCAGTCTCAGGCTTAGGTCCAGACGTGGGTTTCTTCACTTGAGCAGCAACTGGCTTGCTGTTCTTCTTGAAGTTCTGCTTCTTCCCTTTACCCTTTTTCTTGAAACTGGTGGTCTTGTTGACCATCAACACTTGATGTTCCTTCTTGATTCTACCTCTGCAGCCTTTAGCATTGCGAAGAGCTCGGGAATCATCTTATCCATCCCTTGCATATTATAGTTCATCACGAAGCTCTTGTAGCTTGGTGGCAGTGATTGAAGAACTTTGTCAATGACACTATCATCAAGAAGATTAACTCCCAGTTGAGTCAAGTGGTTGTGGTACCCAGACATTCTGAGTATATGTTCACTGACAGAACTATTCTCCTCCATCTTGCAACTGTAGAACTTATTGGAGACTTCATATCTCTCAATCCGGGCATTTGCTTGAAATATTAACTTCAACTCCTGGAACATCTCATATGCTCCATGACATTCAAAATGTCATTGAAGTCCCGGTTCTAAGCTGTAAAGCATGGCACACTGAACTATCGAGTAGTCATGAGCTTTTCTCTGTCGGGTGTTCATAACATCTGGCGTTGCTCCTGCAGCGGGTTTGTCATCTAGCGGTGCTTCCAGGACGTAATTCTTCTGTGCAGCAATGAGGATAATCCTCAAGTTACGGACCCAGTCTGTGTAGTTGCTACCATCATCTTTCAACTTTGCTTTCTCTAGGAACGCATTAAAATTCAATGGAACAATAGCACGGGCCATCTATCTACAACAACATAGACATGCAAAATACTATTAGGTACTAAGTTCATGATAAATTAAAGTTCAATTAATCAAATTACTTAAGAACTCCAACTTAGATAGACATCTCTCCAATCATCTAAGTGATCACGTGATCCATATCAACTAAACCATGTCCGATCATCATGTGAGATGGAGTAGTTTTCAATGGTGAACATCACTATGTTGATCATATCTACTATATGATTCACGCTCGATTTTCAATCTCCAGTGTTCCGAGGCACCGGTCTGCGATAAACAGCAAGTAGCCATCTAAATGCATCAAGTTAAATATGCTACAGCACTCAAACATGGCAACACAATACATGGCAGGGATCCACTCATGATGCTTGACAAAAGATGAACACTGAGCTACGGCTAATTCACTCACTAACAGGTTCAAACAAGCATGGAAAAAGTGCAAATGATAACAGGTTTCAGACTTAGTGAAATTAACAGCATATCAGGAATTTATCATCAGGAAGCAAATTTTAGAGCATAAAAACTACATGCTACAGGAACATATCATGGCAAAGAAAGGCATGGCATGAAGCTACTCTAAGCATATAACAAAAGTCCCTTAGTGACCTTGAGCCAAAAGGGATCAGAAAATACAATTGCAAGCATGTGAACATAGCAAAAACATAAACAGATTCAAACTTAGAGAAAAACTGGAGCATGCAAAACAGATTAACAAGTAGGCATGTTTACGAGCTCAATGCACTCACTACGGAGCATGGAATGATAATCTAAGCATACAACCATCAAGAAGACATGTCATAGAAGCTAGACATGGCAAGAATAACATCATACCATGCACGGATCCACAACAACAAGCTCGGCAAAATCGCTAAACATGTTAACAATCTGCTAGGAACATTTTATAGCAAAAGTAGAGCTCGATTGACTCAAGCTAGGGTGCTCCATAAATGCAAACAAAGACATAGATGGATAGAGCACCACAATATTAACAAAACATCCTTACTGGTCATCCTCAAAAGAGGCACGTATCACTAGGAAACAACATGAACATATAGCACAACAACAAAATCAGGACGAGGACTTAGTGAAATTCTAAGTCCCTGAAATCAGCATCATTGAGTAAGCTACTTTGCATGCTTGTTCTAGTCACCACGAAGATCACAAAAATACATGGCAAGCACCTCTGTAAAGATAACATGGCATACATCAAAACACATCTAGAGCTCAGGATCACAGCATGCACACATTAATCATGGCAAAAATGACAAAAGGCCATTTGCTGAAACAGATCTGAAACTTTCCTCACATAGCCCTCTTCCAACAGCATTTTGGGCATCAAGATGAGCTAAAATGAAAATGATGCAATGAGACGAAATGATGTACTCGTCGAGACGAACATTTTGATATGCTACATGCATGAATTGGAGCTACGGATGCAGAGTTGTGGCATGTCAAAGTATGCATAAAAATTAGGGTTCAAAGGGAAAAGTCAACCCTCATCCCAGATCCAGATCCGGGCACTGTAGCTTCACGGAGGTCGAGGTTCGTCGGATCGGCGCCGGAGATGTCGCGGGACGTCGCCGGACTTGGAGATCCGGCCGGGAGGAGGAGGCGGTGGTCAACACGGGGAACGGCGCCGGAGTTGGGGACGGCAACGGCGGCGAGGCGCGGCGCCGGCGATGCGGGCGCGGGGCGGCCGGACCGGTCAAGGCGGCGGCGGAGCGGCTGGCGCCGGCGTCGACGTGGCGCGGTGGCTCGCCCGCTCGGGGAGGAGAAGGGGCGGCGCGGCGGGCCTCAAGGGCCGGCGCGGATCGCGGCGATGTGGGGCGCCGGGCGGCTGACGTGTCAGCGCCTGATTGGTCTAGGGCGGTGCGCGGACACGTCCGGCTAGACTTCGGACATGTCCGGCGGCTGGAGAGGAAGGAGACTAGGGTTTCGGGGAAAAAGACCCGAAAATGAAAAGGAGGGGCCTATTTATAGAGGTAGAGGGAGCTAGGAAGCTCCAAATGAGGTGCAGTTTGCGGCCACGCGATCGTGACCGAATGCTCTAGATGATAGAAGGGGTTTAGGTGGGTTTTGGGCCAGTTTGTAAGGGTGTTGGGCTGCAACACACACGAGGCCTTTTCGGTCCCTCGGTTAACCGTTGGAGTATCAAACGAAGTCCAAATGGTACGAAACTTAACAGGCGGTCTACCGGTAGTAAACCAAGGCCGCATGGCAAGTCTCGATCCAATCCAGAAATGTTTAACACCCACACACGAAAAGAGGTAGAAAGGACCATCGGAGGACATAGGAGCGCCGGAATGCAAAACGGACAACGGGGAAAATGCTCGGATGCATGAGGCGAGCACGTTGCAAATGCAATGCACATGATGACATGATATGAGATGCATGACAAAGACAAAACACACGGAGACAAAAACCCGACAATGATGAAATAAAAAAACTTAGTGCCGGAAACGGCAAGAGTTGGAGTACAAATAAGGTAGGTTACATCCGGGGTGTTACAACACTCCACCACTACGAAAGGATCTCGTCCCGAGATCTAGAACTGGAAAAACTCCGGGTACTCAGAACGGAGGTGATCCTCGTGTTCCCAGGTAGCTTCACGGTCGGAATGGTGTGACCACTTGACTTTGAGGAATTTGATAGACTTGTTGCGAGTCTTGCGCTCAGTTTCTTCAAGAATAGCAACTGGGTGCTCATGATAAGAAAGGTCTTCTTGGAGATCAATGTCTTTGAAGTTGACGGTGCGGTCAGGGGTCTTGAAGCACTTGCGGAGTTGAGACACATGAAACACGTCGTGCATGTTTGCAAAGTTGGAGGGAAGCTCAAGTTGATAGGCGAGATTGCCTCTCTTGCTGACGATCTTGAAAGGACCCATGTATCTAGGGGCAAGCTTCCCTTTGATACTGAAGCGACGGGTACCTTTCATTGGAGAGACGCGGAGGTAGACATGGTCTCCGATCTCGAAAGTCAAGTCACGATGCTTACTATCATAGTAACTCTTCTGGCGCGATTACGCAGCTTTGAGGTTATCACGAATGACTTTGCACATCTCTTCTGCCTCTGTGATCAAGTCATTACCAAGAAGTTCACGTTCACCGGTCTCTGACCAGTTAAGAGGAGTACGGCACTTCCTGCCATAGAGAATTTCAAATGGGGCCTTGCCCGAACTCGCTTGGAAGCTGTTGTTGTAGGAGAACTCGACATATGGAAGACAATCTTCCCACTTCATACCGAAAGAGATGACGCAAGCCCTAAGCATATCCTCAAGAATCTGATTTACTCACTCGACTTGGCCACTGGTTTGAGGATGAAAAGCTGTGCTGAAACGGATGTTGATGCCCATGGCCTTCTGAAAAGAATCCCAAAACTTCAAGGTGAAGATGTTGCCACGATTTGAAGAAATCAACTGCGGAATGCCGTGCAGAGAGACAATCCGGGAGGTATATAGCTCTGCCAATTGAGCTGCTGTGATGGATTCTTTGATAGGAAGGAAATGAGCCACTTTAGTGAGTTTGTCGATGACAACAAAGATAGTATCATTGCCACGCTTGGACTTTGGAAATCTAGTCACGAAGTCCATCTCAATGTGGTCAAACTTCCATTCTAGAATGGCAAGAGGTTGGAGGAGACCAGCTGGTCATTGGTGTTCTGCTTTCACTCTTCTGCAGACATCACATTCGTTCACGAACTGAGCAATCTCGCACTTCATTCGAGTCCACCAATATGACTGCTTCAGGTAATGGTGCATCTTTGTACTTCCAGGGTGGATAGAGAGGTGTGAATTGTGAGCCTCGTTCATAATGACTTTGTGAACATCACCTTTAGGCACAACAATGCGATCCTCGAAGAATAGAGTATCCTTGTCATCGAGACAATAGCACTTGTACTTGGGTTGACTCTTGGCAATCCCAATATTCACCTTCTTCACCATAGCATCAAGAAGTTGAGCCTCGCGAATCTAATCTTCCAAAGTAGGAGAGACTTGGAGGTTTGCCAGAAATCCTTGAGGAACAACTTGCAGATTGAGTTTGCGGAAAGCTTCACAAAGCTCGGGTTGGTAAAGCTTGAGAATCAAACTATTGCAGTAAGCCTTCCTGCTCAATGTGTCAGCAATTACATTGGCCTTTCCTGGAGTATATTCGATACTCGGATTATACTCTTGAATTATTTCGACCCAACGAGTCTGCCTGAGGTTGAGATTAGGCTGAGTGAAGATGTACTTGAGACTCTTGTGGTCAGTGAAGATGTCCACTTTTCTTCCCAATAAGAGATGTCTCCAAGTTAACAGAGCATGAACAACTGCCGCCAACTCGAGGTCATGAGTGGGGTAGTTCTTCTCGTTGGGCTTCAACTGGCGAGAGGTATAGGCCACAACTTTCTTCTCTTGCATCAACACTGCACCAAGACCTTGAAGGGAAGCATCACAGAAGACCTCGAACTATTTGGATTCATCAGGAGGAGTCAGAACTGGAGCAGTGACTAATTTCTCTTTCAGGGTGTTGAAAGCGATGTCACATTCAGGAGACCAAACGTACTTCACGTGCTTCTGGAGAAGGTTGGAAAGAGGCTTCGCGATCTTAGAGAAGTTCTCAACGAACCTTCGGCAATAGCTTGTGAGCCCAAGGAAGCTGTGGAGTTGCTTCACATTCTGAGGTGGTTCCCAATTCACAATTGCAGACACCTTCTCAGGATTCACTGCGATGCCCTTGGCAGAAATGATATGTCTAAGGTAGAGAACCTCATCGAGCCAAAACTTGCACTTTGAAAACTTGGCATAGAACTGATGTTCTCTGAGCTTATCCAGCACCAAATGCAAGTGCTTGGCATGATCCTCCTTGTTCTTGGAAAAGACCAAAATGTCATCGAGGTAGACCAAGACGAAGTCATTTGTGTAGGCGTTGAAGATGAAATTCATCATGCGAGAGAATGTTGGCGAAGCGTTGACGAGGCCGAATGACATGACAGTGTATTCATATGAACCATAGCTTGTTCTGAATGTTGTCTTGGGGATATCCTCTTCACGGATGCGAATCTGATGATAGCCCATACGGAGATCAAGCTTGGAGAAAACTTGAGCACCTTTGAGTTGTTCAAACAGCTCGTTGATGTTGGGAAGTGGGTACTTGTTCTTTATAGTCTTCTTGTTCAATGGACGGTAGTCGACACAAAGTCGGTCCGTTCCATCCTTCTTCTTCACAAAAAGAACTCCACAACCCCACGGAAAAGAACTAGGTCGGATGAGACCCATTCGCTCTTGAATATCGAGTTGCTTCTTCAGCTCCTTCAACTCTTCAGGTCCAAGCTTGTAAGGACGTTTGCAAACAGGTTCCGTGCCAGGCTCAAGATCGATGACAAATTCAACTGGCCAGTGCAGAGGCATTCCTGGAAGCTCTTCTGGAAAGACATCTTGATATTCACAAACAACTGGAATTTGAGAGATGGCATCCAGCTCGCCCTTCTCATTGAGAGAAAACAGACGGATGGTATTATCCCTTGCGGCAAAGACAATTACATCCTCAAATGAATGAGTCAATTGAATCTTCCTGGCGGCACAATCAAGATGAGCCTTGTGCTTAGAAAGCCAGTCCTTTCCGAGAATAAGATCAATATCTGAGTTACCAAGGACCATTGGAGAAGCCAGAAACTTGAAGTCGCCCATCATAATAGAAATATCCGGAACCTCGTAGTTTGCGAGCAAGCATTTACCCGGTGATACAACTGCTAGCGGTTTATGCAAAACTTGAGAAGACAACTCATGCTTAGATGCAAAAGGTCTCGAGATGAAACAATGCGATGCACTAGTGTCAAAGAGAACTTTTGCAGGAACATTGTTAACAGGAAGGTTACCCATGATGACATCTGACGAGTCCTCTGCCTGAGCTGCATTCATCAAGTTGACCTTGGCGTGCTTGGGTTATGCTTGACCACTGCGGTACTTGTCGATCTCACAGGAGGAGGAGGAGGAGGAGGAGGAAGAAGATGCCTCTGATTGAAGCATTTGTTGGCATAGTGACCCTTCTGTTGGCACTTGTTGCACGTGACCTCCGAAAGCGGACGGTGATACGGAGCACTTGATCTTGGAGCTTGAGACGAAGTCTTGTTCTGAAAGCCTAGGTTGGGTGGGTGGGAAGATCCATTGACACCTTTGCTCTTCTGCTGATAAGGACGGAACGGAGGAGGAGGCAACCAATACTTTTGCTGCTTAGCCACTTGAGTTGAGGAAGATGGAGTTGCATCTCTGACTCGCTTCTTGGAAGCATCGCACTTCAGTTGGGCAGCCTCTTGCTTCATTGCCATGTTGTAAAACTCATCGTACTTCTTGGGCTCAAAAAGGACGAGAGCAAGCTGGAGTTCTTCTCTGAGACCACCTCTGAACTGGTATATCATGCTCTTCTCGTCAGGGATGTCTTGCTTAGCAAAACGGGCGAGCTTTTGAAACATGATGTTGTACTGGTAAACAGACAAAGAGCCTTGCTTCAGGTTGCAGAATTCCTCACGCTTGCTCTCAACCACACTCTGAGGAATATGATGAGCTTTGAAGTCTTGATAGAATTCATCCCAGGTAATCGCACGGCCTCCTCTAGAATCTTTGTATTGCTGAAACATTCTGCAGCTTGGTCTTTGAGTTAGGAGGCAAACTTGACAAAGTCCTCAGGCCTGACGTTGCTGCACTCGAAATGCTTGCATATATCCACGAGCCAATCATCAGCGTCTAAGGCCTCGACACAGTTGCTGAAGGTCTTTGGCTGATTAGCGAGGAACTGGTTGAGTGTAGCAAAATGGTTCTGATTGTTGCCATGGCCTTGGTTGCGCTCTTACAGAATTTGCATGATCAGCTGCGTGTTTGCATTGGTAGCGGCCATCACAGCTTGCCATGCCTCTGGAGGTGGAGGTGGTGGTGGCGGATCCTGATTCTGATTGTTGCCCTTAGCAGGAGCCATCCTGAAGACGGTGACATCCGTTAGCATCTTGACAGACAAAAATTCAAGCTGAATCAAATGGATAGAAATTGCAACTTACAGTCTTCACATCCGAACAAAATGAACGAATGCATTCCAATTGAAATGGTCACATTTCCATAAATTGAGAAGCCACTTAGATAGAGGTAGAAGAATAAAACAACAAGGTACGGACAAGAACAAATACTTGGTGAGGATTACCCAATCCCAAACCAAATATCCGCGGAAGAAGAACTAGAGCTACAAGAATTCCCACCTATGAAACTCCCGAACCTTTCCGGTTATGCAATCAGGTGTTGGGGGTACAGGGGAAGCATAATATCTCACCCAAAGCTAGCAAATCCTACATCCAGCTGTATCCATCCTTCAACACATAACCAAGAAACCTTCAGAAATCGTTTACCTCAACCTTCGAAAAGCATCTGTTATACGAGTTATGGCGATACTCGCGAACTCCCGCCCCAGTACTAGGTGGCGTTGAGGTTATCTCACCAACAACTGCATAAAAGAGATTTTCGATGTCGGCAAAACTCAGGTATTCCAGAACTGCAACGAAAAAATTGTGACGACAACACCTCGGAGCTCAACTCCCCAGGACACTGCCACAACCCCTAAATGTCAGGAGGCACCAAGAACAATGTTCTCATCACAAAACCATCGGAACGATTCCAAGATACCCGCGTGATTCTAAAAAAAATTTAGTGAAATTTGAGAAGAGAAGAGTCAAAACTCTACGTCAGGAGGCCTCACCAGAGCGACGAAGGGACTAAGGAGTAAAAACAATTCCTAACTCTCAATATAATTCCTAAATGACTCAAAACATTTTTCTAGACTCAACAACGCCAACGATTCGGTCAAGTAGGGGGCTCCTAAGGTCGGGGAAGGCTCTGATTACCAACTTGTAACGCCCTCGATGCAGCTATATCTCCTACATGTCGAAGCACGACTTAGAGGCATAACCGCATTGAAAGCAATGTCGCAAGTGAGGTAATCTTCACAACAACCCATGTAAATAAATAAAGGGGAAAGGATACATAGTTGGCTTACACTCGCCATGTCACACAAATACATATATAAGTCATTACATTCATCCAATACACTTAGGGTCCGACTACGGTACCAAAATAAAGATCAACCCCCAAATGCGACAAAGTCCTCGATCGCCCCAACTGGGCACCACTACTGATCATCTGGGAAAGACACGTAGTAACGGCGAGAGTCTTCATTGAACTCCCACTTGAGCTCGGTCATATCATCTGGAACGGTATCATCGGTCCCTGCATCTGGTTTGGAAGTAAAATGTGAGTCACGAGGACTCAGCAATCTCACACCCTCGCGATCAAGACTATTTAAGCTTATAGGAAGGGTAATGGTATGAGGTGGAGCTGCAGCAAGCGACTAGCATATACGGTGGCTAACATACGCAAATGAGAGTGAGAAGAGAAGGCAAAGCACGATCGAACAACTATGATCAAGAAGTGATCCTAGAACAACCTACGTCAAGCATAACTCCAACTCCGTGTTCACCTCCCGGACACCGCCGGAAAGAGACCATCACGGTAACCCACGCGGTTGATGTATTTTAATTAAGATCAACTTCAGGTTTTCTACAACCGGACATTAACAAATTCCCATCTGCCCATAACCGCGGGCACGGCTTTCGAAAGTTCAAATCCCTGCAGGGGTGTCCCAACTTATCCCATCACAAGCTCTCACGGTCAACGAAGGATATTCCTTCTCCCAAGACAATCCGATCAGGCTCGGCATCCTGGTTACAAGACATCCTCGACAATGGTAAAACAAGTCCAGCAACACCGCCCGAATGTGCCGACAAATCTCGATAGGAGCTGCACATATCTCGTTCTCAGGGCACACTCAGATTCTCCAAACTTTCGGTAGGCCAGCCCAGAGTTGCCCCTGGTGGCCACCGGCGGCTGACAAGGTGGACCAACACTCAGAGGAGCACTGGCCCGGGGGGGTTTAAATAAAGATGACCCTTGGGCTCCGGAAACCCAAGGGAAAAAGAGGCTAGATGGCGAATGGTAAAACCAAGGTTGGGCATTACTGGAGGAGTTTTATTCAAGGAGAACTGTCAAGGGGTTCCCATTATACCCCAACCGTGTAAGGAACGCAAAGTCCGGGAACATAACACCGGCATGACGGAAACTAGGGCGGAAAGAGTGGAACAAAACACCAGGCATAAGGCCGAGCCTTCCACCCTTTACCAAGTATATAGGTGCATTAAGATAAACAAGATAATATGGTGATATCCCAACAATAAACAAGTTCCAACAAGGAACGATCTCCAAACTTCACCTGCAACTAGCAACGCTATAAGAGGGGTTGAGCAAAGCGGTAACATAGCCAAACAATGGTTTGCTAGGACAAGGTGGGTTATAGGTTTGACATGGCAATATGGGAGGCATGATAAGCAAGTGGTAGGTATCGTAGCATAGGCATAGCAAAAGAGCGAGCATCTAGCAAGCAAAGATAGAAGTGATTTCGAGGGTATGGTCATCTTGCCTGCAAAGTTCTCAGAGTTGCCTTGATCCTCGTAGGCGTACTCAACGGGCTCCTCGTTCACGTACTCGTCTCCTGGCTCTACCCAAACAAGAGCAACAAGCACAAAGGAACACAATCAACCACGTGCAATGCTCAAGCAACATGATGCAAACATGGTATGATATGCGGGATGCGGTATGTGATGCATATGCAAGATTTGCAAAGGAATGATTGAATCTAGCCTCAACTTGGAAATCCAAGAGTGCCACTGGAAAGGTGAGGTGATTTCGGTTGAAATCGATATACAGATCACTGGAATCGGATGCACGGTTTTGGAAATGGCAAGCAAAACAAATATGGCACCGGTCTACAATAAACAGCAAGTAGCCATCTAAATGCATCAAGTTAAATATGCTACAGCACTCAAACATGGCAACAAAATACATGGCAGGGATCCACTCATGATGCTTGACAAAATATGAACACTGAGCTACGGCTAATTCACTCATTAACAGGTTCAAACAAGCATGGCAAAAGTGCAAATGATAACAAGTTTCAGACTTAGTGAAATTAACAGCATATCAGGAATTTATCATCAGGAAGCAAACTTTAGAGCATGAAAACTACATGCTACAGGAACATATCATGGCAAAGAAAGGCATGGCGTGAAGCTACTCTAAGCATATAACAAAAGTCCATTAGTGACCTTTAACAAAAGGGATCAGAAAATACAATTGCAAGCATGTGAACATAGCAAAAACATAAACAGATTCAGACTTAGAGAAAAACTGGAGCATGCAAAACAGATTGACAAGTAGGCATGTTTACGAGCTCAATGCACTCACTACAGAACATGGCATGATAATCTAAGCATACACCCATCAGGAAGACATGTCATAGAAGCTGCAAATGGCAAGAACAACATCATAGCATGCACGGGTCCACAACAACAAGCTCGGCAAAATCGCTAAACATGTTAACAATCTGCCAGGAACATTTTATAGCAAAAGTAGAGCTCGATTGACTCAAGCTAGGGTGCTCCATAAATACAAACAAAGACATGGATGGATAGAGCACCACAATATTAACAAAACATCCTTAATGATCATCCTCAAAAGAGGCACGTATCACTAGGAAATAACATGAACATATGGCATAACAACAAAATCAGGACAAGGACTTGGTGAAATTCTAAGTCCTTGAAATCAGCATTATTGAGTAAGCTGCTTTGCATGCTTGTTCTAGTCACCACAAAGATCACAAAAATACATGGCAAGCACCTCTGTAAAGATAACATGGCATACATCAAAACACATGTAGAGCTCAGGATCATAGCATGCACACATTAATCATGGCAAAAATGACAAAAGGCCATTTGCTGAAACAGATCTGAAACTTTCCTCACATAGCCCTCTTCCAACAGCATTTCGGGCATCAAGATTAGTTAAAATGAGAATGATGCAGTGAGATGAAATGATGTACTCATCGAGACGAACATTTTGATATGCCACACGCACGAATTGGAGCTACGGATGCAGAGTTTTGGCATGTCAAAGTATGCATAAAAATTAGGGTTTGAAGGGAAAAGTCAACCCTCGTCCCAGATCCAGATCCGGGGCACTGTAGCTTCACGGAGGTCGAGGTTCGTCGGATCGGCGCCGGAGATGTCGTGGGACGTCGCCGGACTTGGAGATCCGGCCGGGAGGAGGAGGCGGTGGTCAACGCAGGGAACGGCGCTGGAGTTGGGGACGGCAACGGCGGCGAGGTGCGGCGTCGGCGATTCGGGTGCGGGGCGGCCGGACCGGTCGAGGCAGCGGCAGAGCGGCGGGCGCCGGCGTCGAGGTGGCGCGGTGGCTCGCCGCCTCGGGAAGGAGAAGGGGCGGCGCGGCGGATGGGCTGAGGAGGGCCCGCAGCAGGCCTCAAGGGCCGGCGCGGATCGTGGCGATGTGGGGCGCCGGGCGGCTGATGTGTCAGCGCCTAACTGGTCCGGGGCGGTGCGCGGACGCGTCCGGCTAGACTTCGGACATGTCCGGCGGCTGGAGAGGAAGGAGACTAGGGTTTCGGGGAAAAAGACCCGAAAATGAAAAGGAGGGGCCTATTTATAGAGGTAGAGGGAGCTAGGAAGCTCCAAATGAGGTGCGGTTTGCGGCCACGCGATCGTGATCGAACGCTCTAGATGATAGAAGGGGTTTAGGTGGGTTTTGGGCCAGTTTGGAACGGTGTTGGGCTGCAACACACACGAGGCCTTTTCGGTCCCTCGGTTAACTGTTGGAGTATCAAACGAAGTCCAAATGGTACGAAACTTGATAGGCGGTCTACCGGTAGTAAACCAAGGCCGCATGGCAAGTCTCGGTCCAATCCGGAAATGTTTAACACCCACACACGAAAAGAGGTAGAAAGGACCACCGGAGGACATAGGAGCGCCGGAATGCAAAACGGACAACGAGGAAAATGCTCGGATGCTTGAGGCGAGCACGTATGCAAATGCAATGCACATGATGACATGATATGATATGCATGACAAAGACAAAACACGCAGAGACAAAAACCTGAAAATGATGAAATAAAATAACTTAGTGCCGGAAACGGCAAGAGTTGGAGTACAAATAAGGTAGGTTACATCCGGGGTGTTACAAAGGCCTCCTTTTAATAGAGTACCGGACCAAAGCATTAACACATAGTGAATACATGAACTCCTCAAACTACGGTCATCACCGGAAGTGGTCCCGATTATTGTTACTTCGGGGTTGCCGGATCATAACACATAGTAGGTGACTATAGACTTGCAAGATAGGATCAAGAACTCACATATATTCATGAAAACATAATAGGTTCAGATCTAAAATCATGGCACTCGGGCCCTAGTGACAAGTATTAAGCATAGCAAAGTCATAGCAACATCAATCTTAGAACATAGTGGATACTAGGGATCAAACCCTAACAAAATTAACTCGATTACATGATAAGTCTCATCCAACCCATCATCGTCCAGCAAGCCTACGATGGAATTACTCACGCACGGCGGTGAGCATCATGAAATTTGTGATGGAGGATGGTTGATGATGGCGACGGATTCCCCTCTCCGGAGCCCTGAACGGACTCCAGATCAGCCCTCCCGGGAGAGTGTAGGGCTTGGCAGCGGCTCCATATCATAAAATGTGATGAATCTTTCTCCTTGATTTTTTCTCTCCGAACACAAATATATAGAGTTGGAGTTGAGGTGGGAGGAGCTTTAGGGGGCCCACGAGGTAGGGGGACGCGCCCAGGGGGCAGGCGCACCCCCACCCTCGTGGCTAGGGTGTGGGCCCCTGGCCTTGATCTTTTGCCAGTATTTTTTATTATTTCCAAGAATACGCTCCGTGGAGTTTCAGGTCATTCTGAGAACTTTTGTTTCTGCACATAAATAACACCAAGGCAATCCTGCTGAAAACAGCGTCAGTCCGGGTTAGTTCCATTCAAATCATGCAAGTTAGAGTCCAAAACAAGGGCAAAAGTGTCTGGAAAAGTAGATACGACGGAGACGTATCAACTCCCCCAAGCTTAAACCTTTGCTTGTCCTCAAGCAATTCAGTTGACAAACTGAAAGTGATAAGGAACAACTTTTACAAACTCTGTTTGCTCTTGTTGTTGTAAATATGTAAAGCCAGCATTCAAGTTTTCAGCAAAGATTATGAACTAACCATATTCACAATAACTCTTAGGTCTCATGTTTACTCATATCAATGGCATAATCAACTAGCGAGCAATAATAATAAATCTCGGATGACAAAACTTTCTCAAAACAATCATAATATGATATAACAAGATGGTATCTAGCTAGCCCTTTCTGAGACCGCAAAACATAAATGCAGAGCACCTTTAAAGATCAAGGACTGACTAGACATTGTAATTCATGGTAAAATAGATCCAGTCAAGTCATACTCAATGTAAACTAACAGTAATGAATGCAAATGACAGTGGTGCTCTCCAACTGGTGCTTTTTAATAAGAGGATGATGACTCAACATAAAAGTAAATAGATAGGCCCTTCGCAGAGGGAAGCAGGGATTTGTAGAGGTGCCAGGGCTCGGTTTGAAATAGCGATGAATAATATTTTGAGCAGTATACTTCCATTGTCAACATAACAACCAAGAGATGGCGATATCTTCCATGCTACACACATTATAGGCAGTTCCCAAACAGAATGGTAAAGTTTATACTCCCCCTCAACCAACAAGCATCAATCCATGGCTTGCTCGAAACAACGAGTTCCTCCAACTAACAAGAGTCCCAGGGGGAGTTTTGTTTGCAATTTTTTTGATTTGATTTGCATAAAGCATGGGACTGGGCATCCTGGTGACCAGCCACTTTCTCGTGAGTGAGCAGCGGAGTCCACTCCTCTTGAGAATAACCCGCCTAACATGGAAGATACGGGCAGCCCTAGTTGATACATGAGCTATTCGAGCATACAAAACAAGATATTTATTTGAAGGTTTAGAGTTTGGCACATACAAATTTACTTGGAACGGTAGGTAGATACCGTATATAGGTAGGTATGGTGGACTCATATGGAATAACTTTGGGGTTTATGGGATTGGATGCACAAGCGGTATTCCCGCTTAGTACAGGTGAAGGCTAGAAAAAGACTGGGAAGCGACCAGCTAGAGAGCGACAACAGTCATGAACATGCATTAAAATTAATCAACACCGAATGCAAGCATGAGTAGGATATAATGCACCATGAAGATAAATATTGTAGAGGCTATGTTGATTTTGTTTCAACTACATGCATGAACATGTGCCAAGTCAAGCCACTCGAATCATTCAAAAGGGGTACCACCCTATCATACCACATCACAACCATTTTAATAGCATGTTGGCATGCAAGGTAAACCATTATAAGCTCCTAGCTAATTAAGCATGGCATAAGCAACTATAATCTCTAATTGTCGTTGCAAACATGTTTATTCATAGTAGGCTGAATCAGGAACGATGAACTAATCATATTTACAAAAACAAGAGAGGTCGAGTTCATACTAGCTTTCTAATCTCAATAAGTTCATCATATAATCATCATAATTGCCTTTCACTTGCACGACCGAACGATGTGGATAATAATAATAGTGCACGTGCATTGGACTAAGCTGGAATCTGCAAGCATTCAATAAACAGGAGAAGACAAGGCAATATGGGCTCTTTTTTCAGATCAACAATAATGCATATAAGAGCCACTTCAACAATTTAATCATGATCTTCTCCTATCGACCCCAAAGAAAAGAAAAGAAATAGAACTATTTACACGGGAAAGCTCCCAACAAGCAAAAAGAAGAACATGAAATCTTTTGGGTTTTCTTTTTAATTACTATTACAAGCATGGAAATTAAAACTAGCTAAAAGCTACAACTAATTTTTTTCTTGAGGTTTATTAAACTCACAAGAAGAAAGCATAAAAAGGAAATAAACTAGCATGGATATTACAATGAAAAAGTATGAGCACCGACATCTAGCAATGAGTGTGTGAACATGAATGTGATGTTGGTGGGAAATACGTACTCCCCCAAGCTTAGGCTTTTGGCCTAAGTTGGCCTATGGCCACAGCTGGCCTGGCGGATATCCAAAGTAATAGTTGGGGTCGTACTGCGAAGAAGAAGACTCTGATTGCCACTGGTTGGCAATCATCTCTGGATCTCACTGGTAATTAGACTGTTGTGGAGGATCAACTTGTGGTTCCAAATCTGGCTATGTGGCTGATGTAGGGTTCCGGTAGGCGTGAATAGCCTCCAACCAAACAAGGTACTTGCCTGCAGATAAATCAAACAAGGAAGGAGCGGGCAAGGTAAAAGTCTCAGGATGATGTTTATCAAAGAACAATTTGTATTTGAGCTCATTTCCCCTATTCTTAACAATAAAATCGTGTGCTACCATACTCTTATAATCTAAATAAAAAGGAGGCAGCAATTTTTCTTCCTTCTCATAATGCCTAATAGGTATGTTAAAATGTGCAGCTAGGCGCGAGGCGAAGATGCCTCCAAACACGGGGCCCTTAGTATGGTTAAGATTTAACCGCTTTGCAATAATAGCACCCATGTTGAATGTATCATCACGAAATAAGGCGTGGCACAAAATAACAATATCAGGGGCACTCAGGTTTCCATAGTTTCCGCTCCCAATTAAGAATCTACTAGCAAATATAGCAAAGTAACGTAGAACAGGAAAGTGTATGCTAGTAGTTCGTGCATCAGAAACCTTCCTCGTTTCCCCTACAGTGATGGTATCAATAAACCCATTCACATCACCGCGATGTGGTTCCTCTATGATGCCCTCGAAAGGGATCAAACAAACCCGACAAAAATCATGAAGTGACATCTCCTTATGCTCATCATATAAATAAAACTCCACCGTAGGTGGTGACCTCCTAGCATGGAAATGAAAGTTTTGCACAAAGATATTGGTGTGTAAGAGATATTGTTCGCGTTGGTCGTGGAGGAAGGCGGTGAGGCCTGCATTCTCAGCCAATTCATATAAATCATCATAAATCCCGGCTGCTCTCAAGAAATCATCACAAGGCCATTCACACGGCTGAACCTCCGCGATGCGAGGCAGATTATATTTGGGCCTCTTTGCTTCTTCATTTTGCTTTTCCTTCGAGCTTCGGCTCGATGAGCCCCTCAAAAATCTCTTCATTATTTTCAAAAAAATTCTGAAATTTTTAGTAACTTCAAAATAAAAGTGAACCAAACTCAACAATATTGATAGCAACTACTCCTACAAGTGCCTGGAGACAATATCATGCATCAAAACTACTTTTGACCACATAAATTTGATATGCAAGCTCAAGAATAGGGTCACCTAAGCAGCAAAAATATTCAATAAATAAAGCACTAGAACAAAAACTAATTGGACCATTGGAGGAGTCACACACCAAGGAACAATCCCCCAAAGCAGTTTTGTGAGAGGTGCTTTGAGAAAGGAGATCAAAAATCGCAGCAAAATGAGCTAGAACTCGTTCTTGAGCTGGATAACGGTGTTTGTGGGAGGAAGGAGTGTGTGGGTGCAGGAATAAGCGGAGGAGGGCCACCATGGGCCCACGAGGCAGGGGGGCGCGCCCTCCACCCTCGTGGCCAGGTGGATGCCCCCCTGTTGTGTTCTCAGTGCCAAATATTCTCAAATATTCGAGAAAAAAATCATATTTAAATTTCAGGGCATTTGGAGAACTTCTATTTTCGGGGTATTTTTATTGCACGGATAATTCAGATAACAGACAGAAAATACTATTTTTATTTTATTTAATATAAATAACAGAAAGTAAAAGGAGGGTACAGAGAGTTGTGTTTTCTAAATTTATCCGTCTCATGATCATCAAAAGGGATCCATTAACAAGGTTGATCAAGTCTTGTTAACAAACTCATTCCGAATAACATGGAACCTGAGAATTTTCGAATAACACTATGTTACCTCAACAGGGATATGCACATCCCCAATAATTAGAATATCATATTTCTTCTTGACAGTAGGAAGAGGAAATTCAAAACCTCCAAAAATAATCGATGGAACTTTTCCAATAGAATTGCTACTGTGGACTTGAGGTTGTTTCCTCGGAAAGTGTACCGTATGCTCATTACCATTAACATGAAAAGTGACATTGACTTTGGTGCAATCAATAACAGCCCCTGCAGTATTCAAAAAGGGTCTTCCAAGAATAGTAGACATACTATCGTCCTCGGGAATATCAAGAATAACAAAGTCCGTTAAAATAGTAACATTTGCAACCACAACAGGCACATCCTCACAAATACCGACAGGTATAGCAGTTGATTTATCAGCCATTTGCAAAGATATTTCAGTAGGTGTCAACTTATTCAAAGCAAGTTTACGATATAAAGAGAGAGGCATAACACTAACATCGGCTCCAAGATCACATAAAGCAGTTTTAACATAGTTTCTTTTAATGGAGCATGGTATAGTGGGTACTCCTGGATCTCCAAGTTTCTTTGGTATTCCACCTTTAAAAGTATAATTAGGAAGCATGGTGGAAATTTCAGCTCCCGGTATCTTTCTTTTATTAGTAACAACTTCTTTCATGTACTTAGCATAAGGATTCATTTTGAGCATATCAGTTAAACACATACGCAAACAGATTGGTCTAATCATTTCAGCAAAGCACTCAAAATCCTCATCATCCTTTTTCTTGGATGGTTTGGGAGGAAAAGGCATGGGTTTCCGAACCCATGGTTCTTTTTCTTTACCATGTTTCCTAGCAACAAAGTGTTTCTTATCATAACATTGATTCTTTGATTGTGGGTTATCAAGATCAACAGTAGGTTCAATTTCTATATCATTATCATTACTAGGTTGAGCATCATCATGAACATTTTTATTAACATTATCACTAGTTCCAGGTTCATTACCAGATTGTGTTTCAGCATCAGAGATAGAAATATCATTTGGATTCTCAGGTGTTTCAGTAATAGGTTTACTAGAAGCATGCAAAGTCCTATCATTTTTCTTTTTCTTCCTTTTAGAAGGACTAGGTGCATCTATATTATTTCTCTGAGAATCTTGCTCAATTCTCTTAGGGTGGCCTTCAGGATACAGAGGTTCCTGAGTCATTTTACCACCTCTAGTCATAACTCTAACAGTGTTATCATTATTCTTACTATTAAATTCATTGAGCAAATCATTTTGAGCTTTAAGTACTTGTTCTACTTGAGTGGTAACCATAGAAGCACGTTTACTAATAAGTTTAAGTTCACCTTTGACATTAGCCATATAATCACCCAAGTGTTCAAGCATATCAGCACTGCGTTTTAATTCTCTACCAAAATAAGCATTGAAGTCTTCTTGCTTATCCATAAATTTATCAAACTCATCTAAGCATGGGCTAGCAAACTTAGTAAATGGGATTTTAGCTTTATCATATCTATAGAGAGAATTTACCTTTACTACATGTGTCGGGTTATCAAGACCATGTGTTTCTTCAGTAGGCGGTAAATTAAGACCATGTATTTCTTCAATAGGAGGTAAATTCTTAACATCTTCAGCTTTAATACCCTTTTCTTTCATAGATTTCTTTGCCTCTTGCATATCTTCAGGACTGAGAAATAGAACACCCCTTTTCTTCGGAGTTGGTTTCGGAATAGGTTCAGGAATTGGCTCAGGAAGTGTCCAATTATTTTCATTTTTCAACATATTATTCAATAGAATTTCCGCTTCATCTAGTGTTATTTTCCTGAAAACAGAACCAGCACAACTATCCAGGTAATCTCTGGAAGCATCGGTTAGTCCATTATAAAAGATATCAAGTATTTCATTTTTCTTAAGAGGATGATCAGGCAAAGCATTAAGTAATTGGAGAAGCCTCCCCCAAGCTTGTGGGAGACTCTCTTCTTCAATTTGCACAAAATTATATATATCCCTTAAGGCAGCTTGTTTCTTATGAGCAGGGAAATATTTAGCAGAGAAGTAATAAATCATATCCTGGGGACTACGCACACAACCAGGATCAAGAGAATTAAACCATATCTTAGCATCACCCTTTAATGAGAACGGGGATATTTTAAGGATATAAAAGCAACGAGTTCTCTCATCATTAGTGGTTAGGGTAGCTATATCATTTAATTTAGTAAGATGTGCCACAACAGTTTCAGATTCATAGCCATAAAAAGGAACAGATTCAACCAAAGTAATTATATCAGGATCAATAGAGAATTCATAATCCTTATCAGTAACAAAGATAGGTGAAGTAGCATAAGCAGGATCATATTTCATTCTAGCATTCAGAGTATTTTGTTTAAGCTTAGGTAATAATTTCTTAAGATCACTTCTATCATTGCAAGAAAGAAAGTCTCTTTTAGTTTCTTCATCCATAACATAGCCCTCAGGCACAACAGGTAATTCATGTTTATTAGAAGAGCCTTCATAATCACTTTCATCAATATTATCGGTTTCAATAATTTCATTCTCTCTAGCCCTATCAAGTTGTTCATCAAGAAATTCACCAAGTGGCACAGTACTATCAGGCATAGAAGTAGTTTCATCATACGTATCATGCATAGCAGAAGTGGCATCATCAATAATATGTGACATATCAGAATCAGTAGCAGAAGCAGGTTTAGGTGTCGCAAGCTTACTCAAAATAGAAGGTGAATCAAGTGCAGAGCTAGATGGAAGTTCCTTACCTCCCCTCGTAGTTGAGGGATAAATCTTGGTTTTTGGATCTCTCAAGTTCTCCATAATGATAAGCAGATATAAATCCCAAGTGACTTAATGAATAGAGCTATGCTCCCCGGCAAGGGCGCCAGAAAATAGTCTTGATAACCCACAAGTATAGGGGATCGCAACAGTTTTTGAGGGTAGAGTATTCAACCCAAATTTATTGATTCGACACAAGGGGAGCCAAAGAATATTCTCAAGTATTAGCAGCTGAGTTTCCAATTCAACCACACCTAGAAACTTAATATCTGCAGCAAAGTATTTAGTAGCAAAGTAATATGATAGTAGTGGTAACGGTAGCAAAAGATAATGGTAGCAAAAATAGTGTTTTTGGTATTTTGTAGTGATGGTAGCAATAGCAACGGAAAAGTAAATAAGCGAAGAACAATATATGGAAAGTTCGTAGGAAATGGATCGGTGATGGAGAATTATGCCGGATGCGGTTCATCATGTAACAATCATAACATAGGGTGACACACAACTAGCTCCAATTCATCAATGTAATGTAGGCATGTATTCCGAATATAGTCATACGTGCTTATGGAAAAGAACTTGCATGACATCTTTTGTCCTACCCTCCCATGGCAGCGGGGTCCTAGTGGAAACTAAGGGATATTAAGGCCTCCTTTTAATAGAGTACCGGAACAAAGCATTGCACATAGTGAATACATGAACTCCTCAAACTATGGTCATCACCGGTAAGTATCCCGATTATTGTCACTTCGGGGTTAAGGGATCATAACACATAATAGGTGACTATAGACTTGCAAGATAGGATCAAGAACTCTCATATATTGATGAAAACATAATAGGTTCAGATCTGAAATCATGGCACTCGGTCCCTAGTGACAAGCATTAAGCATAGCAAAGTCATAGCAACATCAATCTCAGAACATAGTGGATACTAGGGATCCAACCCTAACAAAACTAACTTGATTACATGATAAATGTCATCCAACCCATCACCGTCTAGCAAGCCTACGATGGAATTACTCACGCACGGCGGTGAGCATCAT
The DNA here is from genome assembly GCF_003073215.2 of Triticum urartu. Lineage (NCBI taxonomy): Eukaryota > Viridiplantae > Streptophyta > Magnoliopsida > Poales > Poaceae > Triticum > Triticum urartu. Next base: position 414,401,494 of record NC_053022.1, on the reverse strand, counting down.
GAAATTGGTGATAGAGGATGGTTGATGATGACGACGACGACGGATTCCCCTCTCCGGAGCCCCGAACGGACTCCAAATCAGCCCTCCTGAGAGGTTTCAGGGCTTGGCGGCGGCTCCGTATCATAAAACATGATGAATCCTTCTCTCTTATTTTTGTCTCCCCGAAACAAAATATATAGAGTTGGAGTTGAGGTCGGAGGAGCTCCAGGGGGCCCACGAGGTAGGGGGAGCGCCCTAGGGGGGCAGGCGCGCCCCCCCACCCTCGTCGACAGGTGGTGGGCCCCTGGTCTTCATCTTTTGCAAGGATTTCTTATTATTTCTGAATAGATGTTTCGTGAAGTTTCAGGTCATTCCGAGAACTTTTGTTTCTGCGCATAAATAACACCATAACAATTCTGCTGAAAATACCGTCAGTCCGGATTAGTTCCATTCAAATCATGAAAGCTAGAGTCCGAAACAAGGGCAAAAGTGTTTGGAAAAGTAGATACAATGGAGACGTATCAACTCCCCAAAGCTTAAACCTTTGCTTGTCATCAAGCAATTCAGTTGATAAACTGAAAGTGATAAAGAAAAACTTTTACAAACCCTGTTTGCTCTTGTTGTTTTAAATATGTAAAGCCAGCATTCAAGTTTCCAGCAAAGATTATGACTAACCACATTCACAATAATGCTTAGGTCTCAAGTTTACTCATATCAATGGCATAATCAACTAGCGAGCAATAATTACAAATCTCGGATGACAACACTTTCTCAAAACAATCATAATATGATATAACAAGATGGTATCTTGTTAGCCCTTTCTGAGACCGCAAAACATAAATGCAGAGCACCTTTAAAGATCAAGGACTGACTAGACATTGCAATTCATGGTAAAAGAGATCCAGTCAAGTCATACTCAATGTAAACTAACAGTAATGAATGCAAATGACAGTTGTGCTCTCCAACTGGTGCTTTTTAATAAGAGGATGATGACTCAACATGAAAGTAAATAGATAGGCCCTTCGCCGAGGGAAGCAAGGATTTGTAGAGGTGCCAGAGCTCGGTTTTGAAATATAGATGAATAATATTTTGAGCGGTATACTTTCATTGTCAACATAATAACCAAGAGATGGCAATATCTTCCATGCTACACACATTATAGGCGGTTCCCAAACAGAATGGTAAAGTTTATACTCCCCCTCCACCAACAAGCATCAATCCATGGCTTTGGTCGAAACAAGGAGTGCCTCCAACTAACAAGAGTCCCAGGGGGAGTTTTGTTTGCAATTATTTTGATTTAGTTTGCATAAAGCATGGGACTGGGCATCCCAGTGACCAGCCATTTTCTCGTGAGTGAGGAGCGGAGTCTGCTCCTCTTGAGCATAACTGCCTAACATGGAAGATACGGACAGCCCTAGTTGATACATGAGCTATTCGAGCATACAGAATAGGATATTTATTTGAAGGTTTATAGTTTGGCACATACAAATTTACTTGGAACGGCAGGTAGATACCATATATAGGAAGGTATAGTGGACTCATGTGGAATAATTTTGGGGTTTATGGGATTGGATGCACAAGCAGTATTCCTGCTTAGTACAGGTGAAGGCTAGCAAAAGACTGGGAAGCGACCAGCTAGAGAGCGGCAACAGTCATGAACATGCAATTAAATTAATCAACACCGAATGCAAGCATGAGTAGGATATAATCCACCATGAACATAAATATTGTGAAGGCTATGTTGATTTTGTTTCAACTACATGCGTGAACATGCGCCAAGTCAAGTCACTTAAATCATTCAGAGGAGGATACCACCCTATCATACCACATCACAACCATTTTAATAGCATGTTGGCACGCAAGGTAAACCATTATAAGCTCCTAGCTAATCAAGCATGGCACAAGAAACTATGATCTCTAGTTGTCATTGCAAACATGTTTATTCATAATAGGCTGAATCAGGAACGATGAACTAATCATATTTACAAAAACAAGAGAGGTCGAGTTCATACCAGCTTTTCTCATCTCAGTCAGTCCATCATATATCGTCATAATTGCCTTTCACTTGCACGACCGAAAGATGTGGATAATAATAATAGTGCGCGTGCATTGGACTAAGCTGGAATCTGCAAGCATTCAATAAACAGGAGAAGACAAGGCAATATGGGCTCTTTTGTCAGATCAACAATAATGCATATAAGAGCTACTTCAACAATTTAATTATGGTCTTCTCCTATCGACCCCCAAAGAAATGAAAAGAAATAAAACTATTTACACGGGAAAACTCCCAACAAGCAAAAGAAGAACAGGAAATCTTTTTGGGTTTTATTTTTAATTACTACTACAATCATGGAAAGTAAAACTAGCTAAAAGTTACAACTAATTTTTTTGGTTTTTCTTAAGGTTTATTAAACACACAAGAAGAAAGCATGAAAAGAAAAAATAAACTAGCATGGATGATACAATGAAAAAGTTTGAGCACTGACATCTAGCAATGAGTGTGTGAACATGAATATAATGTCGGTGGGAAATACGTACTCCCCCAAGCTTAGGCTTTTGGCCTAAGTTGGTCTATGGCCACGGTTGGCCTGGCGGATTTCCATAATAGTAGTTGCGGTCATACTGAGATGCAGCGGCTATCGCCTCCTGAGCTGCAGCGTGGCGACGAGCGGCCTCCGCCCTCCTCTCGTACTCATCTGCCTCCTCTCTGGTAATAACATATCTTCTTTTTGCCTGATAATCAAAGAAGGCAGGAGCAGGGAGAGTAATATGGAAAGCATGGCGTATGTCAAAGATTAAATGGTATTGGAGAGGTGATTCATTCCTCTCGACAAACTGGTGGTGAACCATAGCATTAAAGTCTAGGTAAGCAGGAGGTAATTCAATATCATCATTACGTATAGTTACACCAAGAAAATCAGCTAAGCGGGATGCATAAATTCCACTAAAGAAATCTCCATTAAATCTATTCAGATGCAACCTACGTGCAACAATGGCTCCCAAATTATAAGATTTATCTCCCAACACAACACTCCTAAGAAATACTGAGATCAGGGACACACATGTGACATGCTTCATCTTTACCGTGAATGCATCTACCTATGAAGAGAGCAAAATAATGTATAGCAGGAAAATGAATGCTCCCTATGGTAGCTTGTGTTATATATCTAGATTCCCCCACAGTTATACTAGCAAGAAAATCTCTAAATTCAGATTTGCGAGGTTCCCTGATACTACCCCATTGTGGAAGTTTGCAAGCAGTGGTAAAATCCTCTAAGTCCATAGTGTAAGAATTTTCATAAAGATCAAACAGGACAGTTGGAGAATACATGAAGATGAAAATTCAAACCTCCTCACAAAGGAACTAGTGAGATAGTGATACTGGCGGCACTTTTCTTCCTTGAAGCTCACAAGATCAGTGTTACACAAATATGCGTTAAATTCTTCGTTAATTCCCGCTCGATCCATAAAGTTTTCCGAAGGCCATTCACAAGGACGCACTGGAGCGTCTCTTGGTGGCTCTTCATCAGCATCACGCATTGCAAGCCTGGGTCCTTGCTTCCTTGAAGAACCACCTTGGTACATTTTCCTAAGAATATTTCTTCCTCTAAAAAATTCTGAAATTTTTAGTAACTTCAAAAATAAAAGTAAGCCAAACTCAATAATATTGATAGCAACTACTCATACAAGTGCCTAGAGCCTATATCATGCATCAAAACTACTTGGAACCATATAAATTTGACATGCAAGCTTAAGAACATGGTCACCTAGGCAGCACAAATTTGCAATGAATAAAGCACTAGAACAAAAACTAATTGGGCCAATGGAGGAGTCACATACCAAGGAACAATCTCCCCAAGCAGTTTTGTGAGAGGTGCTTTGAGCAAGGAGATCGAAAATGGCAGCAAAATGAGCTTGGACTCGGGTTTGAGTTGGATATTCGTGTTTGTGGGAGGAAGAAGGAGTGTGTGGGTGCAAGGATAAGTGGAGGAGGTCCACCGTGGGCCCATGAGGCACGGGGGCGTGCCCCTGACCCTCGTGGCCAGGTGCCAGCTCCTCCTGTTGTGCTCTCAGTGCCAAATATTCTCAAATATTCCAGAAAAAATCGTATTTAAATTTCAGGGCATTTGGAGAACTTTTATTTTCGGGGTATTTTTATATTGCACGGATAATTCAGATAACAGACAGAAAATACTAATTTTATTTTATTTAAAATAAATAACAGAAATTAAAAGTAGGGTACAGAAGGTTGTGCCTTCTAGTTTGATCCATCTCATGCTCATCAAAAGGAATCCACTAACAAGGTTGATCAAGTCTTGTTAACGAACTCATTCCGAATAACATGGAACCGGAGAAATTTCGAATAGCACTATGTTACCTCAACGGGGATATGTACATCCCCAATAATAAGAATATCATATTTCTTCTTGATAGTAGGAAGAGGAAATTCAACACTTCCAAATATAATCGATGGAATTTTTCCAATAGAATTGATACTGTGAACTTGAGGTTGTATCCTCGAAAAGTGTACCGTATGCTCATTACCATTAACATGAAAAGTGACATTGCCTTTAGTGCAATCAATAACAGCCCCTGCAGTGTTCAAAAAAGGTCTTCCTAGAATAATAGATATACTATCATCCTCGGGAATATCAAGAATAACAAAGTCTGTTAAAATAGTAACGTTTGCAACTACAACAGGCACATCCTCACAAATACCGACAGGTATAGCAGTTGATTTATCGTCCATTTGCAAAGATATTTCAGTAGGTGTCAACTTATTCAAATCAAGTCTACGATATAAAGAGAGAGGCATAACACTAACACCGGCTCCAAGATCACATAAAGCAGTTTTAACATAGTTTCTTTTAATGGAGCATGGTATAGTTGGTACACCGGGATCTCCTAGTTTCTTAGGTATTCCACCTTTAAAAGTATAATTAGCAAGCATGGTGGAAATTTCAGCTTCCGGTATCTTTCTTTTATTAGTAACAAGATCTTTCATATACTTAGCATAAGGATTCATTTTGAGCATATCAGTTAATCGCATAGGCAAAAAGATAAGTCTAATCATTTCAGCAAAGCGCTCAAAATCCTCATCATCCTTTTTCTTGCATGGTTTGGGAGGAAAAGGCATGGGTTTCTGAACCCATGGTTCTTTTTCTTTACCATGTTTCCTAGAAACAAAGTGTTTCTTATCATAACGTTGATTCTTTGATTGTGGGTTATCAAGATCAACAGCAGGTTCAATTTCTATATCATTTTCATTACTAGGTTGAGCATCATCATGAACATTTTTATTAACATTATCACTAGTTTCAGGTTCATTACCATATTGTGTTTCAGCATCAGAGATTGAAATATCATTTGGATTCTCAGGTGTTTCAGTAATAGGTTTACTAGAAGCATGCAAAGTCCTATCATTTTTCTTTTTCTTCCTTTTAGAAGGACTAGGTGCATCTATATTATTTCTCTGAGAATCTTGCTCAATTCTCTTAGGGTGGCCTTCAGGATACAGAGGTTCCTGAGTCATTTTACCACCTCTAGTCATAACTCTAACAGCGTTATCATTATTCTTACTATTCAATTCATTGAGCAAATCATTTCGCGCTTTAAGTACTTGTTCTACTTGAGTGGTAACCATAGAAGCACGTTTACTAATAAGTTTAAGTTCACCTTTGACATTAGCCATATAATCACCCAAGTGTTCAAGCATATTTGAATTATATTTCAATTGTGTACCAAAATAAGAATTAAAGTTTTCTTGTTTAACAATGAAATTGTCAAACTCATCTAAGCATTGTCTAGAAGACTTATAACGAGGGATATCACCTTCATCAAATCTATAGAGAGAATTTACCTTTACTACCTGTGTCAGGTTATCAAGACCACGAGTTTCTTCAATAGGTGATGGATCAAGATCATATGTTTCTTCAATAGGCGGTAAATTAAGACCATGTAGTTCTTCAATAGGAGGTAAATTCTTAACATCTTCAGCTTTAATACCTTTTTCTTTCATAGATTTCTTTGCCTCTTGCATATCTTCAGGACTGAGAAATAGAACACCTATCTTCTTCGGAGTTGGTTTAGGAATAGGATTAGGAAGTGTCCAATTATTTTCATTTGTCAACATATTATTTAATAGAATTTCAGCTTCATCTGGTGTTCTTTCCCTGAAAACAGAACCAGCACAACTATCCAGATAAGCTATGGAAGCATCGGTTAGTCCATTATAAAGATATCAAGTATTTCATTTTTCTTAAGAGGATGATCAGGCAAAGCATTAAGTAATTGGAGAAGCCTCCCCCAAGCTTATGGGAGACTCTCTTCTGCAATTTGCACAAAATTATATATATCCCTCAAAGCAGCTTGTTTCTTATGAGCAGGGAAATATTTAGCAGAGAAGTAATAAATCATATCCTGGGGACTATGCACACAACCAGGATCAACAGAATTAAACCATATCTTAGCATCACCCTTTAATGAGAACGGAAATATTTTAAGGATATAAAAGTAACAAATTCTCTCATCATTAGTGAACAGGGTGGCTATATCATTTAATTTAGTAAGATGTGCCACAAAAGTTTCAGATTCATAGCCATGAAAAGGATCAGATTCAACCAAAGTAATTATATCAGGATCAACAGAGAATTCATAATCCTTATCAGTAACAAATATAGGTGAAGTAGCAAAAGCAGGGTCAGGTTTCATCCTAGCATTTAGAGATTGCTTATTCCATTTAGCTAGTAACCTCTTAAGTTCATAACTATCTTTGCAAGGTAAAATAGCTAAAGAAGCTTCTTTATCAAAAACATAACCCTTAGGAATAACGGGCAAGTCTTCATCATCACTTTCATCAATATTATCAGATTCAATATTTTCATTCTCTCTAACCCTAGCAAGTTGTTCATCAGGAAATTCACCAAGTGGCACAGTAGTATCAAGCATAGAAGTAGTTTCATAATAAGTATCATGCATAGCAGAAGTGGCATCATCAATAACATGTGACATATCAGAACGAATAGCAGAAGCAGGTTTAGGTGTTGCAAGCTTACTCAAAATAGAAGGTGAATCAAGTGCAGAGCTAGATGGCAGTTCCTTACCTCCCCTCGTAGTTGAGGGATAAATCTTGGTTTTTGGATCTCTCAAGTTCTTCATAATGATAAGCATATATAAATCCCAAGTGACTCAAAGAATAGAGCTATGCTCCCCGGCAATGGCGCTAGAAAATATTCTTGATAACCCACAAGTATAGGGGATCGCAACAGTTTTTGAGGGTAGAGTATTCAACCAAAATTTATTGATTCGATACAAGGGGCAGCCGTTGCCGTTAGGTGTCATGCACGCATCCTCCCAACGTAGATCTAGTACAGGAATGAGAAAGACAATACCCAGTTTAACACCTTCCTTGACCATTTATCCGTAAGTAATGTTATTCATCGCAATTAGTAATATTGTTTTGCTCTGTCCCATACTTTCTAGCTTCCTCCTAATAAGACTCACATTCTTTTTTCAACAGATGAGGTTCAAGTTGGATCCGAAAGATGATGCAACTAAACAAGCATGCACTCATGTTTTTCAGTTTGCTCTGTGATAGTATCGGTACCACCTTAGAAAATCTCACTTTGAAGGTAAGGCTAACAATGAAATCGCCCAAACATCTCAAGTGGAATATATTACAGATGAAGACTGGACAGCCCTTGTTAAACAGTGGTCTAATCCAAAGTATCAGGTAGGCTATATGTATTTGATCAGACCACATATTGAACTTGTATTTATGTATGTGCCTTACAAGTGTATCTTCTTCTAGGCTAACTGTTTGAAGAACAAGACCAATCGTTCTAAAGTGAAATTCCAATAGACAACAGGATCTCGTAGCTATATTGCACACTGCGAGGCTCTTGTAAATAGCTGCTACTTCTTTTTTCTGTGCCATATTATTGTATCTATATTGACTTGTTCCAAATACAGAGGAAAGCCTGTGCGGACCAAAAAGAACCTGAACTGAATGCGGTGCAAATCTTCAAGGATTGCCACAACAGCAAGATGAAGGGCATGAGCACACCAGTTCAAGCCGTTGTTGTAAGTCCTTACTCCTCCTGCCTTTGAAACTGATTGGTGTTGTGATGTGTTCATTTAACTACTTGGTTTGCAGCCAATGTCAATTACTCTGTTCACTTTTATACACAGTTGTCTTAACGTATCATTTCACCTTACATGGTTTAAAAGAGATGAAGGATATTCTTTTGGTCTTGATATGTATTCTAGTTGTTATGTTCACGTGTGCACACAATGATAAAATAGCATGTTTGTTTTATATCTGTTTGCCCATGATATGAATGATGTCATACTATGTTCATCCTACTTTAAACCATGTCTCTTTATCCTTAGATGTCAACGAATGTGAGGAAATAGACAATACAGTAGGCATGCTACATGGACATATGTTCAGAAAGTGATTTTATTATGTAGTTGGCACTACAATACATGCTAATGTATTACAGTAGTTCACCAAAATAAGTTATGTATAAACGTGTAGCCTACTTTGTTTGTTTTTGTCTCATTAGTAACTTATCTGGTACACTAATCTACAAGTTCAAACTTTTAGGAAGCTATGGAAAAATGATTGAACAGCCACAACCACCTGAAGGTGACGAGGCTACCACAGGCACAATGTCACCTCTTGCTCCAGTGTGTCAGTATCTCTCCACTAACAGTGTTGAAAGTGCGTTATATCGACTAGAGGGGGTGAATAGGCGATATTTAGGAATTCTTCACTGAGGAATTTCAGGGTGAGGAAATTACTTAGCGAAGAACTACTTGCAGCGGAATAAGTACTCAGAAGTAAATATAACAGAACACAAGCATGGTCATCATGATGAAATGAAGACAAGAACAGAGTACGAAAAGCGTAAACACGGGATGGCATAGGATGAAGACAAACTGACTGAAGAAATTGAACTGAGGAAATTGAGAAAGTCTTCAGTCTAAGTCTTCAAACAGATATGAACAAGCACTCAACACATAACTGAGGAAATGGAAGGGTTGAGGAAATGGAACCAAGTAGCTTGGTGAAGACAATGATTTGGTAGACCAGTTTCAACTCCTGTGATAGTTGTACGTCTGGTTAGGGCGGCTGGGTATTTAAACCTGAGGACACACAGTCCCGGACAACCAGTCCTGAACACGCAGTTCAGAACACTCAGTCCTCACCGTATTCCCCTTGAGCTAAGGTCACATAGACCTCACCCAATCACTCGTGGTAAGTCTTCAGGTGACTTCCGAACCTTCACAAACTCGGTCACTCGGCGATCCACAATTCCTCTTGGATGCTCTAGACCATGACGCCTAACCGTCTGGAAGATGCACAGTCTTCAAAGGTAACAAGCGTCGGATCCACGCAGGATCAATCTCTTCAGTGATGCTCAATCACTTGGGGTTTGTAGGTGTTTGGGTTTGGGTTTTCCTCACTTGATAATTTTCACTCAAAGTCTTCGGAGGATGGGATGCTCTCAAATGACAAGTGTCAGTTTTTCTCGGAGTAGCCAACCAGCTAGTGGTTGTAGGGGTGGCTATTTATAGCCTAGGGAGCAGCCCGACATGATAAGACATAAATGCCCTTCAATGATATGACCGTTAGGTGGGTAGATATTTTGGGACTGCTGGCACAAGGCACAGCAACGGTCGGAAATTTGAGTATCAAATTCCTCAGGGCTATCATGTTCCTCACTATGTAGGCAATCCGCACTGGCGAATTCCTAACTCCTCAGTCAGAACAAATTCCTCGGTGACCAGAAGAACTTCGTCCCTGTCACTAAAGAATATGACTGAACTGTATGAGATTTCCAATGGCTTCACTCAAAGGGATTCATAGGTGTAGGATTTTGAGTTGAGCATCACATGGAAATTTTTCCTTAGTATTTCCTCGACCTCCTTTAACAGTACGATGTTTCCTATGACTCAAGAAAGAGAAAATGAAACTATGAAAACAAAAGTCTTCACGCTTCATGTTTCTCGAGTGAATACCAAGTCTTCAAGGTCACACCAATTTCTTCACTTTCAAAGTCTTTAGAAATCCAAAGTCTTCAGTCGAAGAACTTCATTTTTAGGGGTCGACTTTCTTTGTAAATATCAAACTCCTCATAGTCCTATAGACCTATGTACACTCATAAACACATTAGTCCCTTAACCTATAAGTCTTCAATACACCAAAATCACTAAGGGGCACTAGATGCACTTACAATCTCCCCCTTTTTGGTGATTGATGAAAATATAGGTTAAGTTTTCAACGGGGATAAACATATGAAGTGTAAATAGTGATATTGAGGAATTTGATTGCAAAATATAGAAGAACCCCCCCCCCCTGAAGATGTGCATAGTGAGGAATTTGCTTCTGAAGCGTTGCACACTTTGAAGAATAGAATCATGGAGATCTCCCCCTATATCTTGTAATTCATACACGCATTTGACATAATATGAAGAATTTGAAATGCATGATGAAATATGGTGACTGAGTAATTCAGCATGCGTGCATTAACATATATGAGGAATAAGCATGCAGAAAAACACATCAAAAGTATCAGAGCACCATCGGGTTTAAGTTTACAACTCGATCCAATAAAGTTTCAGAAGAATGAGAGTTGTAACTTAGCAAAAAAATGCCCATATAAGATAGACCCGCTTGAAGACTAACTCAAATTCCCCCCCCCCCTTTGTCATCAAATGACCAAAAGGATCTAAAATGAGGACTAACGCCCCTAAAGAATATCAAGTTGATGAAGGAGCGCCAGCGTTGTTGGGGTCCTTTGTTGATGTAGGACCTGCCGCAGTGTCGTCCAAGTCTTCATGCTCATCGGTGTCGCGCGATGAAGAATAAGAGCTGGCCACCAAGGAAGGGACCTTGACCTTCTTGAATTTCTTCGGTGGAGGTGCAGACCAGTCAAAATCTTCCTTGAGACCCATTTTCTTCAGATCTTCTTCACTGTAGACATGGGACAGAGTAGCCTAGGTGCGACCGAAAACCTCATGGAGGTAGTAGTGGTTTTTCTTCACAGCATTGTGTGTAGCGGTCATGTTGTGAAGAAATGAACCAAACTGACGCTTAACCCATTTATGGTTTCGATCCACCTTCTGGTGAAGACTAAGCAGAAGCTCATGGTTAGTCATCACACGAGGAGCAGTTGTGACGCCCCCGATTTGACCGTACACTAATCATACACGCAAACGTGTACGATCAAGATCAGGAACTCACGGGAAGATATCACAACACAACTCTACAAATAAAATAAGTCATACAAGCATCATATTACAAGCCAGGGGCCTCGAGGGCTCGAATACAAGAGCTCGATCATAGACGAGTCAGCGGAAGCAACAATATCTGAGTACAGACATAAGTTAAACAAGTTTGCCTTAAGAAGGCTAGCACAAACTGGGATACAGATCAAAAGAGGCACAGGCCTCTTGCCTGGGATACTCCTAAACTACTCCTGGTCGTCGTCAGCGGGCTGCACGTAGTAGTAGGCACCTCCCGAGTAGTAGTAGTCGTCATCAACGGTGGCGTCTGGATCCCGGGCTCCAACATCTGGTCGCAGCAATCGAGTATAGAAAGGGGGAAAAGAGGGAGCAAAGCAACCGTGAGTACTCATCCAAAGTACTTGCAAGCAAGGAGCTACACTACATATGTATGCATTGGTATCAAATGGAAAAGGGGGGTATCATATGTGGACTGAACTGCAGAATGCCGGAATAAGAGGGGGATAGCTAATCCTGCCGGAGACTATGCTTCTGGCAGCCTCCATCTTGCAGCATGTAGAAGAGAGTAGACTGAAGTCCTCCAAGTAGCATCGCATAGCATAATCCTAACCGATGATCCTCCCTTCGTCGCCCTATGAGAGAGCGATCACCGGTTGTATCTGGCACTTGGAAGGGTGTGTTTTATTAAGTATCCGGTTCTAGTTGTCATAAGGTCAAGGTACAACTCCGGCTTGTCCTTTTACCGAGGGACACGGCTATTCGAATAGATCAACTTCCTTGCAGGGGTGCACCACATTTCCCAACACGCTCGATCCCATTTGGTCGAACACACTTTCCTGGGTCATGCCCGGCCTCGGAAGATCAACACATCGCAGCCCTACCAAGGCACAACAGAGAGGTCAGCATGTCGGTCTGAATCCTATGGCGCAGGGGTCTGGGCCCATCGCCCTTTGAACACCTGCATGTTGCGAACGCGGTCGGTGAGCAGACCTAGCCTCCCTTATACAAGAGTAGGCGTTCCAGTCCAACCCAGCGCGCGCCGCTCAGTCGCTGACGTCACGAAGGCTTCGGCTGATACCACGACGTCGAGTGCCCATAACTGTCCCCACGTAGATGGTTAGTGCGTATAGGCCAGTGGCCAGACTCAGATCAAATACCAAGATCTCGTTAAACGTGTTAAGTATCCGCGAACGCCGACCAGGGCCAGGTCCACCTCTCTCCTAGGTGGTCTCAACCTACCCTGTCGCTCCGCCTCAAAGTAACAGTCAGGGGCCGTCGGGAACCCAGGCCCACCTCTACCAGGATGGAGCCACCTGCCCCTTCAACCCCCAACTCCGAACAGTACCACAGGTAATGTAATAGTGTAAAGTATATAGTATATGCCCGTGATCACCTCCCGAAGTGATCACGGCCCGGTAGTATAGCATGGCAGACGGACAAGAGTGTAGGGACAATGATGGAACACTAGCATCCTATACTAAGCAGTAGGATAGTAGGTAATGGTAACAACAGTAGTAGCAAGGACAGGCTATGCAGTAGTATAGGATTAACTGAAATCGGTAACATGCTACACTACTCTAATGCAAGTAGTAGAGAGAAGAATAGGCGATATCTGGTGATCAAGGGGGGGCTTGCCTGGTTGCTCCAGCAAGAGAGAGGGGTCGTCAACACCGTAGTCATACTGGCTAGCAGCGGCGTCGGTCTCGGTGTCTAGAGAGAGAAGAGGGGGAAGAAACAATAAATATAATGCAAACAAATGCATGACGATGCATGACATGACAAAGCGTGATGCTAGGTGTGCCCTAACGCGGTACGAGGTGGTACGGCGAAAACATCCGGGAAAGTATTTCCGGTGTTTCGCGTTTTCGGACAGATGAACCGAAGGGGGAAAGTTGCGTGTTTGCTATGCTAGGGATGTGTGACGGACGAACGGGTTGCGTATTCGGATTCGTCTCGTCGTTCTGAGCAACTTTCATGTACAGAGTATTTTCATCCGAGTTACGGATTATTTTATATTAATTTCTAAAGTTTTAATTTATTTTCTAAATTATTTTAATTCAATTTAAGTAGTAAAAAGCTATCTGTACACAACAGAAGCCAGCCACAGCCTATAACCTGTGGGGCCAGGAGACCCAGTTGACCAAGTCAATGGTTGACTGGTCAATGGTGTGAATAGTGCATGTGAGACCCACATGTCATTGTCACAATTTAATTAAAATAGGCTTAAACACCTAAGCTAGTTAATTAAGTCAAATTAAGCAAGGTTAATTAATTAAAGTAATTATATTACTAATTAATTAATTCACTTTACTATTTCCTTTTATTTTCCATTTTTGTTTTTCCCTACTCTTATCCTTTTATCTGATTTACAGGGGGGGCCCACCTGTAAGTGGCTCAGGCCACCTCCCTCCTGTGCACGAACGCGCACAGGGAAGGGCAGGGGCGCGGTGGCCGAACCGGGCTCCGGCGAGGCCATGGTCGAGGCCGGCAGGATGGAGACGTGGGGCGGCGGGTGCGCGCCTACAGTGGAGCGTTGCCGAGCGTGCTCGGTCGGGAGCAGCAGAGGGTGCGGCCGGGGACGCAGCAGCTACGGTCGCCGGTGATAGCGGCACAGGAGGAGAAGCAGGGCGACCGCGGGCGTCGCCGGGTGTGGCGTGGACGTGTTCGGACAAGGCGCGGGCGAGCACGGCCATAGCGCGGGGCTGCGGACACGCGCGGGCGGCGCGTGCAGGGCTCAGCCAGGCACGGCTGGAGCGCAGCAGGGGCGCGGTGAGGTCGCGGTGAATCGGTACGGCGCGGGCGCGTTCGATCTATAGGGAAGAGGAGAGGAATGGAGGACGGCGGCTCACAGGGGAGCAGGAGGGGCATGGCAGCGGGCTCGTGGAGGAGTCGGGGAGGTCCGGCAATGCGGCACCGGCGACGAAGAGGACGGCACGCAAGGACGGTGGCCATGGTGAGTGCCGGCGGCGTCAGGGACGGCACCGACGACATGGACGTGCGGTCGGGGCGGGACGCGCGAAGGATGGCGGGGCGCTGGTGGTAGGAGGCGGGGGCGCAGAGGCTGGCGGTGTCTGGGGGCGCGGCGCGCTCGCACGGAGTTGGGCGTGCGCCGCTCGATCCAGATCGGGGGGAGAGGGAAGAGACGGGGGGGTCGTGGGGGGGCAGTGGGAGTCGTGGGCTAGGGTTACGGGGGAGTGGTGGTTAGTAGGCAGCGGTGGCTGGGCCGGCCTAGCGTCCAGATGGGCCAAGAGGCCCCGGGGGTTTCTCTCTTTTTTAAATTTTGTGTGTTTTCCTTTTTTTTATTTCAACTCTGTGTTACTTTTAAATGGAGCACCAAATGACTTTTTGTAAAATAAGCAACCTGCCACATAATCTAAATTGCATTAATTGGCACTGCCACAAAAGGTTTGAACCTCATTTGAAAAATATGATTTCTTGATTGAAATTAAGTGTGATGGAAGGGGGCTGTTAAGTCATTCAAAAATAGCTATGGCAATTTTGGAGTCCTAAATAATGTTGGTTTTATTTTTACAATAGTTTTGGGAATTCTTTTAATATTATGAACATTTTGTTCTACTTCTAGAAGAAATAATTTATTTGCCTTTATTTTAAAATTTAAATTTGGCTTTGATTTATTAAGGGGCAACTAGGCTTAGTCAAACCTGATGACATGGCATCATTAGTGGGAGATCACTTTAGCTTAATTATCCGGGCGTCACAATTCTCGTCCACTACAAGAAATCTCGTCCCGAGATTTACGAGGGGAAGTGAGGGGGAAAGATCTGGTTAAGACATTCTAACAAATCTTCTCGGTTGTGGTTGCTCTTCTCGAAGAAGTTGACCGCTTCCATTGATATCGTCATTCCTTAGCTTCGGGTTATCAGGATAAGTCATCAGCCTTTCTTGGTGAACTCCATTGTACTTATTAATAAGAAAGGGGCAGCCTGACAATGATAGAAGGCTATCAGGGAATTCATCTGGGGTTTATTCCATGAACGATCACACGAGTAACTCTCGAATTTGGTCAAATGGAACACATCGAGAGCCGAGCAAGAAGGTACAGTAAGAAGTTTCAAGTGGCTAGCCAATCGTTCGTTGCCTAAAACAGAATGTGAAAGGGTTTTAGAGAAACAGGAATAAGTATTATGTCTGAGATACCAGAATTGATGATTTCTTGGAAGGTGGCTCGTGAATTACATACGAAGCCAAGCATGAGGAATAGCCTTTAGGAGTTGGGGTGTACAGGAGAGTCAGGTTTCGATCCTGGGACTTGTGGGTTATGGGCCCACCATGTGGGTTGAAAGTAGGAGGAGCGGTGACATCTTGCATGGCCATGATAGCAAGGCATGTAAGGGGGTAGCCTGCCAGTTATGTCGGCAACAACGTCGGTACCAAGGGCGAGGGACGAAGAGAACCATCTTCCTGCTCGTTGAACGAGGCAGACCAATAGGCAAAGTTCTTGTCCATCGGTGGTTACCGGAATGTCAACAACAATAGTAATAGGGTCTTACTGACAGAGTTGTACACTGAGGTGCTTATAAAAGCAGTGACGTATTACTGCTTAGATCATATAAACCTCAAGAAGGTTAAACAAAACAATGGAAAGGAAAATGTGATTATCAGATTAAATAGAACAATGGAAAGGAAAATGTGATTATCAGATTAAACAGAACAATGGAAAGGAAAATGTGTTTAAACACATATTTCAGGGGTATATCCTTCCCAAGAACAAGCAGAGTATGATTTCCTTGACGGGATATAATGTAGAAAACCCTATAGGTAAGGGGGGAATTTCATGACATTACCCATACAACGGTGTTTGGATAATTGAGCAGGAAACATTTAGCATTGGGCTTCAAATGTTCTTGTTGAAAATCGGAGTACCAGTGACATGCTTCTCAAGCAAAGGTCAGACCTTGGATACACAAAGGATCCATCAGGAACAACTTATGGAATAAGTCTTACAGTTTTCTCATGGAAGAATGGATAACATTGCTAAAAGGGGACTATAACAATAGGGCCTCCGGCCAGGTGGGCTAGGTATGACCCCACCTTACCGATATATAAGGACCAATGTAATAACTCTTGGAAATATGTTCCAACCATCATATTTGATCGAGATTCAGATCTGATTGGTGCCAGGATGCCTCAGACGCAGGATGCCTGAGAAGAAAAGGTGCAACACCAATTGACAAGATGACACTGTAAGATCCTCGGGAAATGAACTATGGAAGCGAGTTCCGAACAGGGGTTCATCATTAAACCAATGAAGGGATAAGGAGGTAGCTGGTGAACTCAGCGACAATTCATCGGGACTTCCAAAAGATGGGTTTCCACAATTAGGTGAACAAGGAGACAACATTAGTCAGATCAAACGATATAATGATGTATGCTCGAGGAAAACATACACAGTTAAACATCGGTTGAAAGGTGCACCCGAAATATGGGCTGGGTCGCATGATCAATGTTAGGATGGTGACTAAATGAACAAAAGAAGTAGAATGTAACTATCGACCATTCACTTCCAAGCAATAGAGTTGCTAGAAGTTTTGAATTTACACCTGAAAGTTCGATAGCCGGTATTCCGATTAGAAACCACACGGGGACCAAGAATGGACGGAGATGGCGAGAAATAATACTATAACAGGAATTCTTAAGAGGCGGAGCATTTCCCACAACGTCCTTGATATAAAAGATGATAATAATTCAAGGTGGAACATAACATAAGCTGGAAAGCAAGGAGCTCCATAACAAGATCGGGTTTGTGTCGGAGGGAAGGCAATGATGTCGATGATGATAATACAACTCATCGAGGGGCAAGGATGGTATTTCTCATCAAGAATTCAATTGATATCCTAGAAAACCTCAGAATGTTGATGATGATCACGACACATTTGTCGAGAGGTTTCAAGAAGATGTAACTGATCGGCGATGACATGAAGTCAACGAAATGATGAAGCAAAAAGTTATTGAAACCATAGGTACGACACGAACTCGAAATCAAGCTTGTTGTTCAAGGAAAATTGATATGACGAGGAAGATCGACGTAAGATTAGCTCACCGTCAAAAATTTTGCTCCGTGAAGAAGGACCGGGTAGCACAGTTAAAAACGGCACGAAAAGGATATAGCCAAGCAGGCTAGGAATGACGTGATCGAGTTCAAACTCGTAAGTAATGAAGGTCACCAAGAGTTGATTAATCACGGTGCGGACTTGAGTCAATTATCAGTGTCTTTGAGTGTTTAATAACTCAAAGCCCGTGAAAAATAGGAATCAGTAAGAATGTAGCACTTGATGAAGAACTCATAAGAGTTATGCAGTTCCATGATAATCTCGAGATACCAGGGGGGTAATACTCGATGACAGATCAAAGTAGAGGTTGGACTAGGGTAATGCTCTGCAGAAGACTAGTGCTCAAACTTGCACGAGAAATGGAATCAAGAATAAACATGGTCGGAACCACGTCCACAGATACAAGATGAACTTATAACAAGGGGATAATTATTCTAAGAGAAGCTTGGGGATGCCCGAGTGTAACGCCCCGAGACCGATGTGCCAGATGTCTGCCAGTTATTCGCTGTTGTCGCCTTGTCATTGCTTGCATGTCATGCATTGCATATCATGTCATCATGTGCATTTCATTTGCATACATGTTCGTCTCATGCATCCGAGCATTTACCCCGTTGTCCGTTTTGCATTCCGGCGCTCCTATCTCCTCCGGTGGTCATTTCTACCTTTCTTTCGTGTGTGGGGATTAAACATTTCCGGATTGGACCGAGACTTGCCAAGCGGCCTTGGTTTACTACCGGTAGACCGCCTGTCAAGTTTCGTACCATTTGGACTTCGTTTGATACTCCAACGGTTAACCGAGGGACCGAAAAGGCCTCGTGTGTGTTACAGCCCAACACCCCTCCAAAGTGTCCCAAAACCCACCTAAACCTCCTCAATAATCTCGGTCGTTCGATCACGATCGCGTGGCCGAAAACCGCACCTCATTTGGACTCTCCTGGCTACCTCTACCTATAAATATGTGGCCATCCACGAATTTTTCGCGGATGAAACCCTAGCGTCTTCCTCCTCGCGCCCGGACAAAAACCCCCGCGCCGCCGGACATGTCCGCGCCGCCCTCCTCAGCGAATCCCCCGCCGCCACGTCATCCCGCTCGGCCTGGGCCGGCCCCCGCAACCCATCGCGCCAGCACCGCCGCCCGCATCCCGCGCCTCCTCGCCGAGCCGCCTGCTCGCTGGCGATGAGCTGCGCGCCATCGCCGCCCTGTTGCAGCTCCAGCGCGCGCCGCAGCCGGCCCTCGCCGCCGCCTTCACGCGCGCCTCCTCAGGACGCCGCTCTGGCACCGCCGTCGCCGGATCCGGCCGCCCCGAGCCCTCCGGTGCCCCTTCCACCCCGGTGGCAAGTTCGCCGACCCCCCTCCTCCGGCGAACAGGGATTCCGTTGAACCTCGAAGTGCGCGCCGCCTCAGATCCAGATCCGAATGAAACCCTAGGGTTGACTTTCTCCCCCTCCCTTAGATTCATTTTGCATACTTTGACCTGCCGTAACTTTGCATCCGTAGCTCCGTTTTGCGCATTTAGCATATCAAAATGTTAGCCTCGGAGAGTACATCATTTCATCTCATTGCATCATTTTCATTTGAGCTCATCTTGATGCCCAAAATGCTGTTGGAAGAATGCTATTTGAGTTAAGTGTCAGATCTGCTGCTCCAAATAGCTATTTGTCATTTTTGCCATGATTAATGTGTGCATGATATGCCCCTGAGCTCTACATGAGTTTTGTTATATGCTTTGCCATCTTTCCAGAGGTGCTATCCATGTATTTTTGTGATGTGTGTGGTGACTAGCACAAGCTTACAAAGTGGTGCATTCGTTAATGCTGATTTCAGGGACTTAGCAATTCCACCAAGTCCTTGGACTGTTTTTATCAATATTCCATATGTTCATGTTGTTTCCTAGTGATCCGTGCCTCTTTTGAGGATGATCAGTAAGGATGATTTGTTAATATTGTAGTGCTCTATCCATCCATGTCTTTGTTTGCAATTATGGAGCAACCTAGCTTGAGTCAATCGAGCTCTACTTTTGCTATTTCGTGAATCTGGGCAGATTGTCTACTTGTTAGCGATTTTGCCGAGGATGTTGTAGTTGATCCATGCATGCTATGTTGTTGTTCTTGCCATGAATAGCTTTTATAATGTGTATTCTTGATGGGTGCATGCTTAGATTGTCATGACATGCTCTGTAGTGAGTGCATCGAGCTCGTGAACATGCCTACTTGATATCTGATTTGCATGCTCCAGTTTTTCACTAAGTCTGTGATCTGATTATGTTTTTGCCATGTTCACATGCTTCCAATTGTATTTTCTGTTCCCTTTTGGCTCAATGTCACTAAGGGACTTTTGTTAAGCTCTTTGAGTAGCTCCATGCCATGCTTTGATTTGCCATGTTAAGTTCCTATAGCATATAGTTTTCATGCTCCAAAGTGTGCTACCTGATCTGAAATTCCAGGCTTGTGTTAATTTCACCAAGTCTGAAACCTGTTCACCAAATGCACTTTTGCCATGCTTGTTTGAACCTGTTAATGGATGAATTGGCCGTAGCTCAGTGTTCATCTTTTGTTAAGCATCATGAATGGATCCCTGCCATGTATTTTTTTGTCATGTTTGGGTGCTGTAGCATGTTCATCTTGCTGCATTTAGATGGCTACTCGCTGTTTATCGGAGACCGGTGCCACATTTGTTTTGCTTGCCATTTCCAAACCGTGCATCCGATTCCGGTGATCTTTATATCGATTTCAACCGAAATCACCTCACCTTTCCAGTGGCACTCTTGGATTTCCAAGTTGAGGCCAGGTTCAATCATTCCTTTGCAAATCATGCATATGCATCGCATACCGCATCCCGCATATCATACCATGTTCATGTGTTGGTTGTTTACTATGTTGTGTGCTTCTTTCTGGTGTGGCTTCTTCGGGTTGATTCCGGTAACGTCGTGATTGTGAGGACCCGTTCATCTACATTCGTTTGTCTTCTTCATGGACTCGTTCTTCTTCCTTGCGGGATTTCAGGCAAGATGATCATACCCTCGAAATCACTTCTATCTTTGCTTGCTTAGTTGCTCGCTCTTTTGCTATGCCTATGCTACGATACCTACCACTTGCTTATCATGCCTCCCATATTGTTAAACCAAGCCTCTAACCCACCTTGTCCTAGCAAACCGTTGTTTGGCTATGTTACCGCTTTGCTCAGCCCCTCTTATAGCGTTGTTAGTTGCAGGTGAAGATTGAAGTTTTGTTCCTTGTTGGAACATGGAGATGTTGTTCCTTGTTGGAACATGTTTACTTGTTGGGATATCACAATATATCTTATTTAATTAATGCATTTATATACTTGGTAAAGGGTGGAAGGCTCGGCCTTATGCCTGGTGTTTTGTTCCACTCTTGTCGCCCTAGTTTCCGTCATATCGGTGTTATGTTCCCGAATTTTGCGTTCCTTACGCGGTTGGGTTATAGTGGGAACCCCTTGACAGTTCGCCTTGAATAAAACTCCTCCAGCAAGGCCCAACCTTGGTTTTACCATTCGCCACCTAGCCTTTTTCCCTTGGGAGTCGCGCATCCCGAGGGTCATCTTTATTTTTAAATCCCCAGGCCAGTGCTTGTCTAAGTGTTGGTCCAACCCAGAGCACTGTGCGGGGCCGTCCCTTGGCAACTTGGGTTACGTTGGCTCCCGTACGCTTAGCTTATCCGGTGTGCCCTGAGAACGAGATATGTGCAGCTCCTATCGGGATGTCGGTGCATCGGGTGGTCTTGCTGGTCTTGTTTTACCATTGTCGAAATGTCTTGTAACCGGGATTCCGAGTCTGATCAGGTCTTCCCGCTAGACGGAATATCCTTCGTTGACCGTGAGAGCTTGTGATGGGCTAAGTTGGGACACCCCTCCAGGGATTTGAACTTTCGAAAGCCGTGCCTGCGGTTATGGGAAGATGGGAATTTGTTAATGTCCGGTTGTAGAAAACCTAAAGTTGACCTTAACTAAAACACATCAACCGCGTGTGTAACTGTGATGGTCTCTTTCCGGCGGTGTCCGGGAAGTGAACACGGTGTTGGAGTTATGTTTGACGTAGGTTGTTCTAGGATCACTTCTTGATCATACTTTTATCGACCGTGCTTTGCCATCTCTTCTCGCTCTCATTTGCGTATGTTAGCCACCATATATGCTAGTCGCTTGCTGCAGCTCCACCCCATACCTTTTACCTTACATATAAGCTTAAATAGTCTTGATCGCGAGGGTGCGAGATTGCTGAGTCCCTATGGCTCACAGATTACTTCCAAACCAGTTTGCAGGTGCCGATGTTACCGAGCAGGTGACACAACCAAGCTCAAGGAGGAGCTCGATGAAGATTTCGTTCTTTGTGTTGTTCCGTTTCCAGTTGATCAGTAGTGGAGCCCAGTTGGGGTCGATCGGGGATCTGTGTAGCATTTGGGGTAGTCTTCTTTTTATTTTGGTTCCGTAGACGGACCTTGATCGTATCTGGTTGATGTAATGCTTTATTCATGTAATTGTGTGAAGTGGCGATTGTAAGCCAACTATGTATCTTTTCCCTTATTGTATTACATGGGTTGTGTGAAGATTACCTCACTTGCGACATTGCTTTCAATGCGGTTATGCCTCTAAGTCGTGCTTCGACACGTGGGAGATATAGCCGCATCGAGGGCGTTACACCGAGGCACCCCAAGGTCATATTCAAGGAAGACTCAAGCGCCTAAGCTTGGGGATGCCCCGGAAGGCATCCCCTCTTTCGTCTTCAAAATTATCGGTATACCTTACTCGGAGCTATATTTTTATTCGTCACATGATATGTGTTTTGCTTGGAGCGTATTTTCAATTTTACTTGCTGTTTGAATAAAATCATTAGATCTGAATTATTAAATGAAAAAGAATCCTCCCATGGATAGTTAATTATTTGACTACTCAGTGTCCTTCACTATTATCTTTTGGAGTAGTTTGTCATTTACTCACGTGCTTCACGTATATCCTATGAGTAAATGGTTGAATAATTGAATATCATAAATCTGAATTTATATATGTTTCATATGCTTATACCATGGGGAGTAATGACTTCACATAGAATAAGTATAGGTAGTAAACTTATTGAAAGTTAGCAAACGTAGAATTGGTCACTTGAACAATTCATGAAAGAATATTGAAGGAAGAGAGATTTCACATATAAATATACTATCTTGGAGATCTTTTGTAATTATGAGCACTCATTAAAATATGACATGCTAAAAGGTTGATGTCGGACAAGGAAGACAACATAATGGGTTATGTTTTCGTATATCCGAAATAAAGTATATTGTCTTGGATCATCCAACATGTTGAGCTTGCTTTTCCCCCTCATGCTAGCCAAATTCTTTGCACCAAGTAGAGATACTACTTGTGCTTCCAAACATTCCTTAAACCAGTTTTGCCATGAGAGTCCACCATACCTACCTATGGATTGAGTAAGATCCTTCAAGTAAGTTGTCATCGGTGCATGCAATAAAAATTGCCCTCTAAATATGTATGATCTATTAATGTGGAGAAAATAAGCTTTATACGATCTTGTGATGTGGAAGAAATAAAAGCGACGGACTGCATAATAAAGGTCCATATCACAAGTGGCAATATAAAGTGTTCTTTTGCATTAAGATTTTGTGCATCCAACCATAAAAGCGCATGACAACCTCTGATTCCCTCTGTGAAGGCCCTATCTTTTACTTTTATCTTCTACCTTATGCAAGAGTCATGGTGATCTTCACCTTTTATTTTTACATTTTATCCTTTGGCAAGCACATCGTGTTGGAAAGATCCTGATATATATATATATATATCCAATTGGATGTAAGTTACCATGAACTATTATTGTTGACATTACCCTTGAGGTAAAAGTTGGGAGGCGAATCTATAAGCCCCTATCTTTCTCTGTGTCCGATTAAAACTTTGAACCATTAAATATCACGTGAGTGTTAGCAATTGTGAAAGACTAAAGGATAGTTGAGTATGTGGAGTTTGCTAAATCAAAGCTCTGACATAGACCCTTCCTGAAAATAAGATGAATTGCAATTGTTTGATGACTAAGAATATAGTTTGTTAGTTTCAAGAGAGTTTATGATCTATACTTTAACATGTGAATAGCTTGTTACTTGATCATGAAAAGTTTTATGAAAATGAGCTACTATTATGATATATAATGATGCTAGAAAAAGTGATTGGAACTATAATTGATGAAACATATGCACTTTCTAGCATTCACACTTCATAAATTATTTCTTTTATCATTTACCTACTCGAGGACGAGCAGGAATTAAGCTTGGGGATGCTGATACGTCTCCAACGTATCTATAATTTATGAAGTATTCATGCTATTATATTATCAACCTTGGATGTTTTATATGCATTTATATGCTATTTTATATGATTTTTGTGACTAACCTATTAACCTAGTGCCCAGTGCTAGTTTCTGTTTTTTCCTTGTTTTTGAGTTTTACAGAAAAGGAATATCAAACGGAGTCCAATTGACGTGCCAATTTTTGACGATTTTTTATGGACCAAAAGAAGACCCCGGAGTAAAAGAGTTGGACCAGGAGAGTCCCGGGGCGTCGATGAGGGTGGGGGGGCACGCCCCCCCCCCCCCCCCCACCCAGGCGCGTGGGCCTGCCTTGTGGACGCCTCGGGCACCTCCTTGATGTGAGACTGACGCCAAAAATTCCTATAAAGACAGAAACCTCGAAAAATTAACCTAGATCAGGAGTTCTGCCACCAGAAGCCTCCGTAGCCACCGAAAACCAATCTAGGCCCTCTCTGGCACCCTGCCGGAGGGGGCCATCATCACCGGAGGGCATGGAGGAGGATCCCGGAGGGGCCATCATCACCGGAGCGCATGGAGGAGGATCCCAGAGGGGCCATCATCACCATGAGGGCCAAGGACCAGAGGAGGAACCTATCCCTATCCAGGGGGGAGGCCATGGAGGAGGAAGCACAAGGGGGAGAACCTCTCCTCCTCTCTCTTAGTGGCACCGGAGTGCCATCCAGAGGGGAATCATCGCCGCGGTGATCGTCTTCATCAACATCACCATCATCATCACCATCCTTATCTCTTTTACGCGGTCCACTCTCCCACACCCTGCTGTAATCCCTACTTGAACATGGTGCTTTATGCCACATATTATAATCCAATGATGTGTTGCCATCCTATGATATTTTGAGTAGATATCCTTTGTCTTTGGGTTGATTGATGATCTAGATTGGTATGAGTTGTATGTTTTACTTTGGTGTTGTCCTATGGTGCCCTCCGTGTCGCGCAAGCGTGAGGGATTCCTGCTGTAGGGTGTTGCAATACGTTTATGATTCACTTATAGTGAGTTGTGTGAGTGACTGAAACACAAACCCGAGTAAGGGGGTTGTTGCGTATGGGATAAAGAGGATTTGATGCTTTAATGTTATGGTTGGGTTTTACCTTAATGATCTTTAGTAGTTGCGGATGCTTGCTAGAGTTCCAATCATAAGTGCATATGGTCCAAGTAGATAAAGCATGTTAGCTTATGCCCCTCCCTCATATGAAACTCCAATAGTGATTACCGGTCTTGTTAACAACTTCCTAGGACAATTCCGCACACCGATCCACCATTATTCCACACTCGCTATTTATAATACTTAGTAATATATTCTAACTTTATGATAACAACACCTACTTTCATATTTTAGCTCTCCGATATCATACAAAGTTTTCCACTTCATACCCACAACGTAGTTTTATTTCTCGTTTCTAGTTGGAAGCAAATGTTCGGTGTACGTAGAGTCATATCAGTGGCAGATAGGGCTTGAGAGAATATTGATCTTACCTTTAGCTCCTTCTGGGTTCGACACTCCATACTTATCACTTCCACCTTTGGAAATTGCTACGATGATTCCTTGCACTTGGGGATTATCAGTATATCTCTAGATCTTGCAATCGAATCTTTTAGTTTCTTGTTTATCACTAGTTTGGTTTATAAAACAAAACTACATAAAAAATGGAATTGATGTTCCACAATATTATTGATCATCTTTATAATATCTTTCTTAAAAATGATGGTTCGGAAAATTGTGCTCAATTGTTAGAAGAAGAAGTCAATAAAAGTTTGACACAAAATATTTGAATGATGAGCATGATTGCAATGTTGTTAGTATGAATTCTTTGAATATCCATGATGCTAATGATATGCAAAGCCATAAGCTTGGGGATGCTATATTTGATGAATATGATATTTTTAGTCCCCCAAGTTTTGATGAGAAAATTTATTATGATGATTGCATGCCTCCTATTTATGATGATTATAATGATAAAAGTGGATTTAGAGAGGTCATGACTTTATTTAGTGATGAATCCACTATTTTGGAAGAGTTTCAATTGATTATGACAACAAAGTTGCTATCTATGATGATTATGGTGATTACATGTATGTTATAAAGAATAATGATAACCATGAAACTTGTCATCATGATTTTAATTTTCATTCACATGATAGCTATTTTGTTGAGTTTGCTCCCACTACTATTGATGAGAAGAAATTTGCTTATGTGGAGAGTAATACATTTTTTATGCATGTGGATCATGAAAAGAATGCTTTATGTGATAGTTATATTGTTGATTTCATTCATGATGCTAATGAAAATTATTATGAGTGAGGAGCATATGCTTGTTGGTATTGCGATAGTATCAAGTTTCCTCTCTATGTGTTGAAAGTTTTGAAGTTGTGCTTGTTTTTCCTTCCTATGCTAGTTGATTCTTGTTCCCATAAGTTGTTTGCTCACAAAATCCCTATGCATAGGAAGTGGGTTAGACTTAAGTGTGCTAGTCATATTCTTCATGATGCTCTCTTTGTGTTTCAATTCTTATCTTTTATATGAGCATCATTGATATCAGCATGCCTAGCTAAAAAGGCATTAAAGAAAAAAGCTTGTTGGGAGACAACCCAACACATTAACCCCTAATGTTTTTGTGTGTTCACATGATTAGGCTACTGTATTAATCATGTTTTATTGCTTTTGTTTCAATAAAGTGCCAAGTAAGACATTTGGGATGGCTTACGGTGATAGTTGATTTGATCTTGCTAAAAAACAGAAACTTTTGCCCTCAGGAAAACAATTCTCATTTTTAACGGAAGAATGATAAAAAGATGATTCTTTTTTCAGAAGATTAATAGACAAATTTCCCAGGTTTTCCTAAGTTTTAAGAATTTTTATAGTAGTAGAAGTATGGATGGAGTACATATTACTACAGACTGTTCTGTTTTTGACAGATTCTGTTTTCAATGCATAGTTTGCTTGTTTTCTAGTTTCCATGGCTTATATTGATCAATATAAATTGTGGAAATGATGCGCTAAAGTAGGAATTGTGTGAGAACAATTATGAATCTTGTCTTTGACAGTACCAAAAGTGAAATGGTTTGCTCTTTATCATACTAACCTATCTCACGAAGTTCCGTTAAAGTTTTGTGTGCTTGAAGTTTTCATGTGTTGGGTGAGACATCGATATGAGGAGAATAAGGAGTGACAAGACCCTAAGCTTGGGGATGCCCAAGGCACCACAAGTTAATAAGCAACTAATCTTGGGATGCCCCGGAAGGCATCCCCTCTTTCGTCTCCAATAATATCGGTAACCTCACTTGGAGCTATATTTTCATTTGTCACATGATATGTGTTTTGCTTGGAGAGTCAATTTATTTTCTTAGTAGTTTCTTGATGTTATTTAGAATAATTTTTTGCATCTTCTATTCCAATAAAAGTGTCAAGTATAGCCTTTGCCATGCTTATTTTGCAAGTATACATGTTGCTGTTTAGAAACAAAAAGTTTACCGTTGTTGCAAAAATTCCCTAGAAAAGTCAGAATGTGATAAAATGTTGAAACTTTTTGCAAAATAAGATCTGATAAATTTTCTACAGTGTGGTAAATTTTCATAATCTTTGGAGTTTAAGAAGTATTGATACTCTTGCATTCTTTACAGACTGTACTGTTTTGGCATATTGTTGTTATGTTTGCATCGTTTGCATATGTTTGCTTATTTAATGATTCTATTTGAGGATAGGAGTATTAAATATGCAGAGAAATTTAGTATGCAATGTTGAATAATAATTTTAGTGATTTTATACAGTAGATAATGATAAGGTTTTTGCATTGGTTTATACTAACTTATCTCACGAGTTCTTGTTGAGTTTTGTGTGGATAAAGCTTTTGAGATTTAGGAAAACCGTGATATGAGAAGAATTAAGGAGACACAAAAGCTCAAGATTGGGGATGTCCAAGGAATCCCAAGATAATATTTCAAGAAGTCTCAAGCATCTAAGCTTGGGGATGCCCCGATAGGCATCCCACCATTCTTCTTCAACAATTTTCGGTTGAATCTAAGTTTTTGCTTCTTCACATGATGTGTGATATTCTTAGAATGTCATTTTATTTTGATTTTGCTTCCTGTTTTAATAAATGCTTAGATCTGAAAGTTTTTGAATAAGAGAGAGTCCTCAAATAGCTACCTATTTACTTAACTACTCGCTTGATCTTTACTTCTATCTTTTTTGGAGTAGCTTGTCATTTGCTCTAGTGCTTCACTTATATATTTTTGAGCATGGTGTGCTTTAGTATTTCTGAAGAAATTCTCTCTTGATTCACTTAATTAATTTGAGAGAAAGAAATATTATGCTCATGATCTTCACTTATATTTGTTTGAGCTTATCAAAAGCAACACATGAAAATTAGTTCCAAAGTGATAGATATCCAAGAAGGATATAAAATAAACTTTCAAGAAGATCATTGGACAAAATAAACATGATTCTTTGTAATAGTTTTGATATATAATGATAGTGATACGTGAGTCATGTTGGTGAGTAATTATGCTTTACTAAGAATATTGGTGTTAAGGTTTGTGATGTTGGGAAACGCAGTAATTTCAAAAAAATCTTACGTACACACAAGATCCATCTAGGTGATGCATAGCAACAAGAGGGGAGAGTGTTATCTACGTACCCTTGTAGACCGTAAGTGGAAGCATTATGAAAACGCGGTTGATGTAGTCGTACGTCTTCACGATCCGACTGATCCTATCACCGAAGGTACGGCACCTCCGTGATCTGCACACGTTCAGCTCCGTGACATCCCACAAACTCTAGATCCAGTTGAGGCCGAGTGAGAGTTTCACCAGCATGACGGTGTGATGATGGTGATGATGAAGTTACCGACGCAGGGCTTTGCCCAAGCACTACAACGATATGACCGAGGTGGAAATCTGTGAAGGGGGCACCGGACACGGCTAAGACAACTGTCAACTTGTGTGTTCTAGGGTGCCCCTGCCCCCGTATATAATGGAGCAAGGGGGAGGCCGGCCGACCCTAGGGCACGCCCCTCAAGAGGGGAATCCTAGTAGGACTCCAAGTCCTAGTATGAATCCATCAAGAGGGAGAGAGGGGGAAGGAAGGAAGAGGGGAAGGGAAGGAAAGGGGGGCGCCGCCCCCTTCCCCTAGTCCAATTCGGACCCAAGGGGGGCGGCCAGCCCCTCCTCGCCCTTCCACTAAGGCCCATAGAGGCCCATTAGTTCCCCCAGGGGTTTTGATAACCCTCCGGCACTCCGATATTTATCCGGTGACCCCCGAAACTCATTCGGTGTCTGAATAACATCGTCCAATATATCAATCTTTATGTCTCGACCATTTCGAGACTCCTCGTCATGTCCTCACATCCAGGAATCCGAACTACCTTCGGTACATCAAAACACATAAACTCATAATATCAATCGTCATCGAACGTTAAGCATGCGGACCCTACAGGTTCGAGAACTATGTAGACATGACCGAGACTCATCTCCGGTTAATAACCAATAGCGGAACCTGGATGCTCATATTGGTACCTACATATTCTACGAAGATCTTTATCGGCCAGACCGCATAACAGTATACATTGTTCCCTTTGTCATTGGTATGTTACTTGCCCGAGATTCGATCGTCGGTATCTCAATACCTAGTTCAATCTCGTTACCGGCAAGTCTCTTTACTCGTTCAGTAATGCATCATCCCGTAAGTAACTCATTAATCACATTGCTTGCAAGGCTTATAGTGATGTGCATTACCGAGAGGGCCCAGAGATACCTCTCCGACAATCGGAGTGACAAATCCTAATCTCGATCTATGCCAACTCAACAAACACCATCGGAGACACCTGTAGAGCATATTTATAGTCACCCAATTACGTTGTGGCGTTTGATAGCACACTAAGTGTTCCTCCGGTATTCGGGAGTGGCATAATCTCATAGTCATGGGAACATGTATAAGTTATGAAGAAAGCAATAGCAACAAACTAAACGATCATCATGCTAAGCTAACGGATGGGTCAAGTCAATCACATCATTATCTAAATGATGTGATCCCGTTAATCAAATGATAACTCATGTCTATGGTTAGGAAACTAAACCCTCTTTGATTAACGAGCTAGTCAAGTAGAGGCATACTAGTGACACTCAGTTTGTCTATGTACTCACACATGTACTAAGTTTCTGGTTAATACAATTCTAGCCTGAATAATAAAAATTTATCATGATATAAGGAAATATAAATAACAACTTTATTATTGCCTCTAGGGCATATTTCCTTCAGTCTCCCACTTGCACTAGAGTCAATAATCTAGATTCCACAGTAATGATTCTAACACCCATGGAGTCTTGGTGCTGAGCATGTTTTGCTTGTGAGAGAGGCCGAGTCAACGGGTTTGCAACATTCATATATGTATGTATCTTGCAAATCTCTATGTTTCCCTCCTTGACTTGATCGCAGATGGAATTGAAGCGTCTCTTGATGTGCTTGGTTCTCTTGTGAAATCTGGATTCCTTTGCCAAGGAAATTGCACCAGTATTGTCACAAAATATTTTCATTGGACCCGATGCACTAGGTATGACACCTAGATCGGATATGAACTCCTTCATCCAGACTCCTTCATTTGTTTCTTACGAAGCAGCTATGTACTTCACATGTAGATCCCGCCACGATGCTCTGCTTGGAACTGCACCAACTGACAGCTCCACCATTCAATAAAAATACGTATCCGGTTTGTGACTTAGAGTCACCCAGATCAGTGCCAAAGCTTGCATCGACGTAACCATTTACGACGAGCTCTTTGTCACCTGCATAAACGAGAAACATATCCTTAGTCCTTTTCAGGTATTTCAGGATGTTCTTGACCGCTGTCTAGTGATCCACTATTGGATTACTTTGGTACCTCACTGCTAAACTAATAGCAAGGCACACATCAGGTCTGGTATATAGCATTGCATACATGATAGAACCTATGGCTGAAGCATAGGGAATAACTTTCATTTTCTCTCTATCTTTTGCAGTGGTCGGGCATTGAGTCTGACTCAACTTCACACCTTGTAACACAGGCAAGATCCCTTTCTTTTCTTGATCCATTTTGAACTTCTTCAAAACTTTATCAAGGTATGTGCTTTGTGAAAGTCCAATTAAGCGTATTGATCTATCTCTATAGATCTTGATGCCCAATATACACTACTGCAGGATGCTGCTAACACGACACTATGATCAGAGACCCTTCGAGAAACTGTGTGCGATGCAATAATCGCAAACAGTGTTGTATGAAAACCATCAGAAATGTATAAAACGTTTGCGATGACAGATGCATCAAACACGGTTCAGGTTTTATTTGCGTGTGCGATGAAGGGCATATGGTTCAGTTCAATGAACTGTTTGTGATGAGGAGGAACAAAAGAAACCGGCAGCCAGATGAAGGCGTGTGCGATACATAGCATATGGTTCACTCGGATGAACTGTTTGTGATTAGGCCACACAAAAGAAACGGTCAGCCAGATCAAAGGTGTGTGCGATATACGGCATGCGGTTCACTTGGATGAACTGTTTGCGTTGAGACATGAGAACAAAAACGGTTCAAATGAACAAGATGTGTGTGATACGAGGCAAACAGGTCTGTAATCAGAGATGTGTGCAAAGACCGATAACAACACAGACGATTACTGCTAACAAGTCCTGTGTGTTGTGAGCAAACGATTGCCGGTATACAATTATGAGTGATTGATGAAAACATCACCGACGGGTTCCATTGTTTAGTCCGTGTGCGATGTGATTTTCTTTGTCCGCACAACATCTACGCCTGTCTACAGCATCAACATATATACTTAAAAAGACAGCATTGCATAACCAAATTAAGCATACAATTACACAAGTGACTACACACATAACATTTCTACACACCAAAGAAAGCAATTACATGCATACTAAAGTAGAAGAAACAAGGATCTAATCATCTGCTTATTGTTGCAATGACGCTTGCCATTGCTCTGCTTCCGGCTGGATCCCTGGTCATTTTGGGGAAGGGGGGACTTCCTCATGTCAACGATCTTCCTGTACATGTCGTAGCTCGTGTACACCTCCTTGGCCGCGTTCACGACGTGAGCTTTGTCGAGTTTCTCCATCCAGGCCGGTGCCAGGCATGCTTGTCCTTGTTGCACGAATCCTTCATGTCTCTATAGTAGGGGTCGATGATGGCATCGGCAAGGTGAACCAGTGAGTACTTCTCATGCTCCTTGCTGCCCTGATCTTGTATTGGCCATGGATGTTGACAAGATTCTGGCAGGCAATCCCGAATTCTCGAGTGCCTTTACATCGTTGGTGATGTCCACCGTAGCGAACATGTAGTGGGGGCTTTTGACAAACCTGGCGAAACGCTCGCAAGGCCTTGTGGCCAGGCAGTAGTGGTAGACGAGGACGTGGTGGCTCACGGACATCTGGGTGACGACGACCTCGGGAGGAGACCTGGCACGAGCGCGGGTGTACTCGAGGTCAAACCCGACCACCTTGTACTTCTCCTCGGCAAGCAACAGCTCCATGATGTGGATGGAGTGCTCCGCCCTGACCGGGTCGTTGGTGTACACCACCGAGAGGTCCATGAACCTTATGTGGGTGGCCACCACGGCACGCATGGTGAACTGCTGCTCGTCGTCGGCAGCCGCTCGGAGGGCCATTGGAGCCGCGCAGGATACCCTCTAAGAATTTCTCGTGGTGGGTGTGCTTCTTGCAATGGTGGGGCGCAATCGAAAGGTTGAAGAGGCACAAGGGTAGGTTAAATGGCCGCTGTAATAAATGGGGGCCGGCCGGCCTGTAATCGTCACGTCTTGTCACCGCGTTCATAGCGGAGGATTCCAGAATCCAGTGCACGCTTGACAACACCGCACCCCAGGCGTGGGCTCGAAGAGCCTGTTCCCGCGCTACCGCACTGTTTATCGCGCAAGCTTCCTGCCTGGCTAGTTTGGCCACGCGTCGGCTAGAAGAGGGACAAATCGTGGGTGTTTATTGGCAAAAAGCTTTGTAAAAACGAAGTGTGTGGAATGACTTCGGTCATAATTTTACCCTTGGGTGATGAGGTCAAAGTTACACACAAGGGTGATGATGGACACTCGAGTGCGATAATTAATTATGCGCTCTACAGTGCACATGGTGGAAGAAACCAACTGTGTGCAATAATGTCAAAGATCGTAATCGAGTTCGCTATACAGATCGTGTGCTGTGAGATCGACAAGGTAAACTGATTCGAGAATGGTTAATAAAATCTAAGACCATTGCATATTAAGGTCAAAATAGTGCTAGCAATATACGAGTCTCATACGATGCCATTTCAATGATTGTACCACAAAAGCTCGAAATGTTACAAGGTTCAAATTCCAGACTTATATGGCTCAAATTCGAAGATTGCAAGGTTTAAACTGATATTAGAAATGAAATTCAGCTCATCAGCTGCAAACGCTCGCGCAGATTCATCGAACTTGGATATCAGAGAGGTTCAAACTAATATCACAGCTTCTAAGTCTGGCTTCGAAACCTCACAATTTTTGCAAAGGGGTCAGCCACTGAGAAGTCATGTATGGGGTTGACCCAATGACTTCCAATTACTCTGTCATCTAAAGTTCCAAAATGAAATTCAGCATTTTTGGAGCTTAATCCATTCTGCCGCAGGCGCCGGCGCTGATCAACAGGCCATTCTTTTTTGTGAAATAAATGTAGGGAAAACCTCATTTCCTTCAGCACCCTTGCTCTGAGAACAAAGAACCTGGCAAATATAATCTCCGGTAAGGTCCCTCGATAGGAGTTCAAAGTAATTTCTGAGAGATGCAGATCTAGGCATTCGATGTGATTGTTATATTGTATCACATTATCCACCACTGGGCCTAATCTTACCTGCAAAAGAAAAAAATGTGTTAGTGCCTACATGCAGTTTTGAACATTACTACAGGCCTAGCTATTTGGTTTGCAGGATTTGTAAGATGCACTAACATGCCATCTTCGATCTGACATGATTAACATGGGCATTTGATTACATTCTAGAAAAATGTAGCCTTCTTCACAAGAGGTTGGAGTGGATGAAAAGTTCCCTAAGAAAACTAGTACAGATAAATCCAAAGGAGAAATGCTTATTGATTGAAACCATATGGATCAAGCAACCAATATGGGGGGATGTATGTACTGAAATCCTCCAAAAGAACCTTCAGAAATCATAGTACATTGTCATTGTAAACTTGGAAAAAGGTGTCACAAATTGAACTCCCTTATGGTTAACATTTAACAGGAAAGGAACATCACCTCGATATATATCTTCTCCAGGCACAGAAAGCATCTCAGGAAACTGACAACTTGCTGCAGGTCGGGCCCGATAGATTCTAGTGCAAAGACCTTCACTATGCGTAGTTTCGGGGTCAAGCTTGTCGGAATCATTTTCTAAATGACAGACGAACAAACATCTTCAAAATTAGAAATAATGTTAATTTGTAGAAGGAGAGGTAGAAGGCGGCTGTTGTACCTGAACGGGTGTGGATCCAATAACAAGTTCGGAGTATTTGTCAGACGAGTAGCCCACCACTGTCAATTTCGGCACAGAAATAACATTGATTCTTGTTGGACCTTCTTGATCAACTACAAGTAATCTCTCAAGTGCAGGTGTGTCCAGGATGACCATACCATGGTCCATCTTTTGTGATGTCTTCCTGCCGCACCAGCAACACACATAAATAGTCCGGAGAGTCATGGAGGTGATGTGGAAGGTACTCAACCCATTGATCGCCTGAAGACAAAGGTACTCGAGTGCAGTACAGCCACGGAGCAGGCGCTCCATGTCACCCTTTGAGAGGCAGATGACAACGAGATCGAGGTGCTTTAGTCATGGTAGAATAAGAGAGGGCGCATCATTAAGGGGCGAGAAATGGCAGTTCCTGAACTTGGTGATGCGCAGCGTGGGCGCGAGGCGGAGTGAGGACGTTAGCAGCAACATCATATGCCCATCATCAAATGTGAGCTCCTCAAGCTGATCTAGGGCGGGGGATTGGAACCAGTCGTCAAGCTTGGCTCAGTCCTTGCCGTTGGAATGGAACTTGCCCATTCTAAGGCCTTTGGTTGGGCCAAGGTGGCTGCCGAGGATCTTGGAGAACGCATTAAAGCTTTTGCGATAGCCATGGCAGAGCTCGTGGGTGTCGATGACGTCGAGAGGGCTGGAGTTCCATAGGGGGCGCCACCGTCGGGAAAGGAGGATTGTCCGCGCCCCATATTTGATTGAGAGGAGGGAGATGATGACTCTCAACATATCATCGGGGAGGCTGCTGATTAAGTCTAGGCCTGCTGGAGTCGCTTGCGGTTCTAGCTCGCAGCGCCTCCGCTTGTTGGCATCCCCGTTTTCCACCTCCGGAGTCTCCTTATCAGCGGCGCTTTCTGATAGAAATGGGAGTATAGGGAATATTTAGTTAAAACAGGGCAATAGAAAAGTGTATTGGTAACTAGAAGTTATTAGGTAGGAATATAGTAAGATAAGGGAATAGCAATTGGTTGCTTAAATACTACACAATTCATTTGACATTGCTGGGTAAGTCAACATATGCAGATAGTTGAAAAGAAAACTTACTTCGAACAAAGTCTGGACGGATGATTTTGTCGGGGAAGTTAGCATATATCTCATGACCAGGCCCTTCTATGTGCAGTGCAATTTTAGTGCCAACTTTCAGTACATAAAACTTTGCAATTTCATTCCAAAATCCAGTGCCAAAATAGGAGTCACCACATTCATCAAGTCTTACAGTAGGAACGATTGTAAATCCATGGTTTGTGCACAGTATGACATTCGTGGAACCTTGATGTATGTAAAGGGAAAAATTGTGCACTACATAATCTATTGCATAGCGAGGGATGTCCTGCAGAAAATGGTAGGGTTGTTAAAGAAAATATGGTAACATGCAAATATGGTTCCAAATTGAAAAAACTGTACAGTAGTTGAAATCGAAGGACAAAAGTCTATAATTAAACAGATAGGGTAAACATGATATCATGGAAATATGAGAGTAATCGAAAAAACAATACATCATTAATTTGCCTAATATAGAAAGAAGAGGGGGAAATCCCCTTTGACGTATATGGTGCATGTGGCACCTTTTCTCCAAATGTAGCAATATTTAGAATATGTTTAGGAAAGTAGGCCCTGCCAACCGATTTAGGGTGAGATTGAACATACCGCGCGCGTCCTCAAGTTATCTGGTACGATGAGATGGAATCTCTGGCGACGGTCGCCAAGTCCTGAAGTATCGGCACACTGTACATTCTATGAATGAAAGAAAACCCTCAAATCAGCTCGAATAAAAATGAATTCACGGCAATTTCCGCTGGGTGATTAAAGGAGGCAGATGAACTGGGATAAGAGATGAGATAATATCTCATTAAATTAGTTACCTTGTCATCCATGAGAAAGAACCCTCAGTAAGGAAGATTCCCCAACCGAGCGGAGCTGGGTCGACCGCGATCAGCATTGAGAAAGTCGATGGCGATAGGCGGCGGCAAGCGGAAGTGGCAAAATGCGGTAGGCTTTGCAGGCAGCCTGGTGGCGGCGGCAGGCGTCGAGCTAAGTGTTTACCGCCGCGATAGGCGGTGCCATGGCATAGATGCGGAGGAGCTTGTGCAGGTGTGAATGGGGAACGTACCGGAGGGGCCGAGGTGGGTGGCGGGCGGGGTGAGGGTTCTTGTAACGTGGGGATGGTGAGGGTTTTCTTTTTTTCTTTTTTGAATTGGGCGGTGAGGGTTTTCTGTCCCACAAAGAATTTTGGGGGCAACGATTTGCTAGAGCGAACCGTGTGTGATTGACGCAGCACGCAAAATAATAGTTGATACGTCTCCGTCGTATCTATAATTTTTGATTGTTCCATGCCAATATTCTACAACTTTCAAATACTTTTGGCAACTTTTTATACTATTTTTGGGACTAACATATTGATCCAGTGCCAAGTGCCAATTCATGTTTGTTGCATGTTTTTTGTTTCGTAGTAAATCCATATCAAACGGAGTCCAAACGGGATAAAAACTGACGGAGATTTTTTTTGGAATATATGTGATTTTTGGGAAGAAAAATCAACGCGAGACGATGCCCGAGGGGGCCATGAGTCAGGGGGGCAGGTGCGCCCTGGGCCCTCGTGGCCACCCCGTAAGGCGGTTGATGCCCTTCTTTCGCCGCAAGGAAGCTAATATCCAGATAGAGATCGTGTTAAAATTTCAGCCCAATCGAAGTTAGGGATCTCCGTGTTGGAAATATACCCTAGAGGCAATAATAAATTGGTTATTATTATATTTCCTTGTTCATGATAATCGTTTATTATCCATGCTAGAATTGTATTGATAGGAAACTCAGATACATGTGTGGATACATAGACAACACAATGTCCCTAGTAAGCCTCTAGTTGACTAGCTCGTTGATCAATAGATGGTTACGGTTTCCTGACCATGGACATTGGATGTCGTTGATAAAGGGATCACATCATTAGGAGAATGATGTGATGGACAAGACCCAATCCTAAGCCTAGCACAAAGATCGTGTAGTTCGTATGCTAAAGCTTTTCTAATGTCAAGTATCATTTCCTTAGACCATGAGACTGTGCAACTCCTGGATACCGTAGGAATGCTTTGGGTGTGCCAAACATCACAACGTAACTGGGTGGCTATAAAGGTACACTACAGGTATCTCCGAAAGTGTCTGTTGGGTTGGCACGAATCGAGACTGGGACTTGTCACTCCGTGTAACGGAGAGGTATCTCTGGGCCCACTCGGTAGGACATCATCATAATGTGCACAATGTGACCAAGGAGTTGATCACGGGATGATGTGTTACGGAACGAGTAAAGAGACTTGCCAGTAACGAGATTGAACAAGGTATCGGGATACCAACGATCGAATCTCGGGCAAGTATCGTACCGCTAGACAAAGGGAATTGTATACGGGATTGATTGAATCCTTGACATCGTGGTTCATCCGATGAGATCATCGTGGAACATGTGGGAGCCAACATGGGTATCCAGATCCCGCTGTTGGTTATTGACCGGAGAGTTGTCTCGGTCATGTCTGCATGGTTCCCGAACCCGTAGGGTCTACACACTTAAGGTTCGATGACGCTAGGGTTATAGGGAATAGATATACGTGGTTACCGAATGTTGTTCGGATACCCGGATGAGATCCCGGACGTCACGAGGAGCTCCGGAATGGTCCGGAGGTAAAGATTTATATATGGGAAGTCCTGTTTTGGTCGCCAGAAAAGTTTCAGGTTTTGTCAGTAATGTACCAGGACCACCGGGAGGGTCCCGGTGGTCCACCAACTGGGGCCACCAGCCCCGGAGGGCTGCATGGGCCAAGTGTGGGAGGGGACCAGCCCCAGGTGGGCTGGTGCACCCCCCACCAGGGCCCAAGGCGAAGAGAGAAGGGAAAAAGGGGAAACCCTAGGCTCAGATGAGCCTAAGGCCCACCTAGTGGTGCCCCCCCTCTCCCCCCTTGGCCGCCCCCTAGATGGGATCTAGGGCTGGCCGCCACCCCTAGGGGTGGAAACCTAGGTGGGGGCGCAGCCCCTCCCCTCCCCCTATATATACTTGAGGTTTTGGGCTGCCATAGACATGAGAACATCTCCTTCTTGGCGCAGCCCTACCCCTCTCCCTCCTCGTCTCTTGCGGTGCTTGGCGAAGCCCTGCTGGAGTACCACGCTCCTCCACCACCACCATGCCATCGTGCTGCTGCTGGATGGAGTCTTCCCCAACCTCTCCTTCTCCCCTTGCTGGATCAAGGCGTAGGAGACGTCACCGGGCTGTACGTGTGTTGAACACGGAGGTGCCGTCCGTTCGGCACTAGGATCATCGGTGATTTGGATCACGACGAGTACGACTCCATCAACCCCGTTCACTTGAATGCTTCCGCTTAGCGATCTACAAGGGTATGTAGATGCACTCTCCTTCCCCTCGTTGCTAGATTACTCCATAGATTGATCTTGGTGATGCGTAGAAAATTTTCTATTTCTGCTACGTTCCCCAACAGTGGTATCAGAGCCAGGTTTATGCATAGTTTCTATGCACGAGTAGAACACAAAGCAGTTGTGGGCATTGATATTGTCAATTTACTTGTCGTTACTAGTCTTATCTTGATTCGGCGGCATCGTGGGATGAAGCGGCCCGGACCGACCTTACACATACTCTTACGTGAGACTGGTTCCACCGACTGACATGCACTAGTTGCATAAGGTGGCTAGCGGGTGTCTGTCTCTCCCACTTTAGTCGGATCGGATTCGATGAAAAGGGTCCTCATGAAGGGTAAATAGAAATTGGCATATCACGTTGTGGTTTTCGCGTAGGTAAGAAACGTTCTTGCTAGAAACCTATAGCAGCCACGTAAAAACTTGCAACAACAATTAGAGGACATCTAACTTGTTTTTGCAGCTTATGCCTTGTGATGTGATATGGCCAAAAGGATGTGATGAATGATATATGTGATGTATGAGATTGATCATGTTCTTGTAATAGGAATCACGACTTGCATGTCGATGAGTATGACAACCGGCAGGAGCCATAAGAGTTGTCTTTATTTATTTATAACCTGCGTGTCAACATAAACATCATGTAATTACTTTACTTTATTGCTAAAGCGTCAGCCATAGTAGTAGAAGTAATAGATGAGGAGACAACTTCAAGAAGACATGATGATGGAGATCATGATGATGGAGATCATGGTGTCATGCCGGTGACAACGATGATCATGGAGCCCCGAAGATGGAGATCAAAAGGAGCAAAATGATATTGGCCATATCATGTCACTATTTGATTGCATGTGATGTTTATCATGTTTTACATCTTATTTTTCTTAGAACGACGGTAGCTTAAATAAGATGATCCCTCACTAAAATTTCAAGAAAAGTGTTCCCCCTAACTGTGCACCGTTGCGAAGGTTCGTTGTTTTGAAGCACCACGTGATGATCGGGTGTGATAGATTCTAACGTTTGAATACAACGGGTGTAAGCCAGATTTACACAGCAAAAACACTTAGGTTGACTTGACGAGCCTAGCATGTACAGACATGGCCTCGGAACACGGAAGACCGAAAGGTCGAGCATGAGTCGTATAGAAGATATGATCAACATGAAGATGTTCACCGATGTTGACTAGTCCATCTCACGTGATGATCGGACACGGCCTGGTTGACTCGGATCATGTTTCACTTAGATGACTAGAGGGATGTCTATCTGAGTGGGAGTTCATTAAATGAACTCAATTATCATGAACATAGTCTAAATTGTCTTTGCAAATATGTTGTAGATAAATAGCTCGCGTTGTAGCTCCCTGTTTCAATACGTTCCTAGAGAAAGACCAAGTTGAAAGATATTGTAAGCACTGATGCGGACTGGGTCCATAGTCCGAGGAGTGTCCTCACTGCTACACAGAAGGCTTACGTCTTTGATGCACCGCTCGATGTGCAAACCCCTACAACGTCGTCTGTGGATGTTGTGAACACCTGACAGACACATCCTGATGACTACTTGATAGTTTAGTGCACCATACTTTACAGCTTAGAATCAGGATTCCAATGACGTTTTGAATGCCATAGAACATATGAGATGTTCCAAGAGCTGAAATTGGGATTTCAGGCTCATGCCCGTGTTGAGAGGTGTGAGACCTCTGACAAGTTCTTTTGCCAACAAGATGGAGGAGAATAGCTCAGCTAGTGAGCATGTGCTCAGAATTTCTGGGTGCTACAATCACTTAAATCAAGTGGGAGTTAAACTTCCAGATAAGATAGTGATTGATAGAGTTCTCTAGCCACTATCACTAAGCTACTAGATCTTCATGATGAACTATGACATGCAAGGGATGTAGT
Organism: Triticum urartu; assembly: GCF_003073215.2. NCBI lineage: Eukaryota > Viridiplantae > Streptophyta > Magnoliopsida > Poales > Poaceae > Triticum > Triticum urartu. Next base: position 414,361,015 of record NC_053022.1, on the reverse strand, counting down.
TGATCCCGGAGCTGTTCGCGGTGCTTAAGACCGCAAAAGGTAGAAATCAAGAAGGAGCATCAAGTGTTGATGGTTTAACAAGACCACTGGTTTCAAGAAGGGCAAGGGCTAGAAGGGAAACTTCATGGATGGCAAACCAGTTGCCGCTCCAGTGAAGGAACCCAAGGTTGAACCCAAACCCGAGACTAGGTGCTTCTATTGTAAGGGGAACGGTCACTGGTAGCGGAATTACCCCAAATGCATGGTAGATAAGAAGGTTGACACCTTCAACAAAGTATATACGTGTTATTAATGTGTACCTCGCTAGTACTCCTGGTAGCACCTGGGTATTGGATACCGGTTCAATTACTATTATTGGTGACTTGAAGCAAAAGCTACGGACTAAACGGAGACTGGCTGAGGGCGAGGTGACGATGTGTGTTGGAAGTGTTTCCAAAGTTGATGAGATCACCATCGCACGCTCCATCTGCCTTCGGGATTAGTATTGAACCTAGATAAATGTCATCAGGTGTCTATTTTGAGCATGAATATGATTAGATCATGTTCATTGTAATACAGTCATTCATTTAAGTTAGAGAATAATGGTTATTCTGTTTACATGAATGATACCTTTCATGGTCATGCACCCTATGTGAATGGTTCATTGAATCTCGGTCATGGTAATACACATGTTCACGCCAAAAGATGTAGAGTTAATAATGATAGTACCACTTTCTCGTGGCACTGCCGCTTAGGTCATATTGGCGTAAGATGCATGAAGAAACTCCATGTCAATGGATGTTTGGAGTCACTTGATTTTGAATCACTTGACACATGCGAGCCATGTCTCATGGGCAGGATGACTAAGACCCCGTTTTCAGGTACAATGAAACGGGCAAGTGACTTGTTGGAAATCATACATGCTGATGCGTGTGATCCAATGAGAATTGAAGCGTGCGGTGGATATCGCTATTTTCTCATCTTCACTGACGATTTGAGTAGATATAGGTATATTTACTTAATGAAGCACAAGTCTGAAACGTTTGAAAAGTTCAAGCGATTTCAGAGTGAAGTTAAGAATCATCATAACAAAAAGATCATGTTCCTATGATCTGATCAAAAGGGGATTTTCTGAGTTATGAGTTTGGCAATCACTTAAGACATTGTTGAATTGTTTCACAGTTGAAGCCACCTGGAACACCACAAGGTAATGGTGTGTCCGGACGTCGTAATCGAACCCTATGAGATATGGTGCGATCTATGATGTCTCATACCAATCTACCATTTTCATTTTGAGGTTATGCGTTAGAGACAACTGCATTCACTTTAGATAGGACACCATCTAAGTCCGTTGAGACGACGTCGTATGAACATTGGTTTGAAAAGAAACCAAAGTTGTCATTTCTTAATGTTTGGGGCTGCGATGCTTAAGGCTTCAGCCGGAGAAGCTCGAACCCAAAGCGAACAAACACATGTTCATAGGATACCCAAAGGTGACAGTTGGGTATACCTTCTATCTCAGATCCGAGGGCAAATTGTTTGTCGCTAAGAACAGGTCCTTTCTCGAGAAGGAGTTTCTCTCGAAAGAATTGAGTGGGAGGAAGATAGAACTTGATGAGGTTGTCGAACCTTTATTTCAACCAGAGAATGATGCAACACAGAAAGATGTTTTCTATGGCACCTACGTCTGTTGAATAGGAAGTTAATGATAGTGATCATGAAGCTTCGGATCAAGTTGCTATCGAACCTCGTAGGTCGACAAGGATATGTACTACTCCTAAGTGGTACGGTAATCCTGTCTTAGACATCATGTTGTTAGACAACAATGAACTTACGATGTATGGAGAAGCGATGGTGGGCCCGTATTCCGACAAATGGTTAGAAGCCATGAAATCTGAGATAGGATTCATATATCAGAACAAAGTATGGACTTTGGTGGACTTGCCCGATGATCGGCAAGCCATTGAGATAAATGGATCTTTAAGAAGAAGACGGACGTGGGCGGTAATGTTACCATCTATGAAGCTTGACTTGTGGGAAAGACTCTTTTCACAAGTTCAAGGAGTTGACTACGATGAGAATTTCTCACCCGTAGCGATGCTTGAGTCCGTCGGAATTATGATAGCATTAGCTGTATTATTCGATTATGAAATCTTACAGATGGATGTCAAAACAAGTTTTCTTACCAGTTTTTCGTAAGAAAAGTTGTATGTGATACAATAAAGGGTTTTGTCGATCCTAAGGATGCTAAAAGGTATGCTGGCTCCAGCGATCCTTCTATGGACTAGAGCAAGCATCTCAGAATCGGAATATATGCTTTGATGGAGTGATCAAATCTTTTAGGTTTATACAATGTTTGCTAGAAACTTGTATTTACAAGAAAGTGAGTGGGAGCACTACAACATTTCTGATAAGTATATGTGGATGACATATTGTTGATTCGAAATGATGTAGAATTTCTGAAAAGCATAAACAGTTGTTTAAAGAGTGATTTTCAAAGGAAGACCTAGATAAAGCTGCTTACATATTGGGCATCAAGATCTATAGAGATAGATCAAAACGCCTGATGATACTTTCAAAGAACGCACACCTTGACATGTTTTTGAAGGAGTTCAAAATAGATCAGTCAAAGAAGGGGTTCTTACCTGAGTTGTAAGGTGTGAAGTTGAGTAAGACTCAAAGCTTGACCACGGCAGAAGAAAGAGGAAGGACGAAGGTCGTCCCCTATGCTTTTGTCATAGGCTCTATACGGTATGCCATGCTAAAGTACCGCACCTGATGTGTGCCTTGCCACATGTCTGGCAAGAGGGTACAAAGGTGATCTAGGAGTAGATCACCGGGTAGCGGTCAAAAATTATCCTTAGAGGAATAAGGAAATGTTTCTCGGTTATGGAGGTGATAAAGAGTTTGACGTAAAGAGTTACATCAATGCAAGCTTGACACCTATCCGGATAGCTCTAAGTAGAGATACCGGATACGTATAATGGAGCAACAATTTGGAATAGCTCCAAGTGGAACGTGGTAGCAGCATCTACGATATAAAGTTTTGCGAAATACATAGGGATCTGAATATGGCAAGACCCGTTGACTACAACCTCTCTCACAAGCATAACATGATCAAACCCAGCACTCTTTGAGTGATTATCACATAGTGATGTGAACTAGATCATTGAGTCTAGTAGACTCTTGGATGTTGGTCACATGATGATGTGACCTGTGAGTGTTAATCACATGGCGATGTGAACTAGATTATTGACTCTAGTGCAAGTGGGAGACTGTTGGAAATATGCCCTAGAGGCAATAATAAATTGGTTATTATTATATTTCCTTGTTCATGATAATCGTTTATTATCCATGCTAGAATTGTATTGATAGGAAACTCAGATACATGTGTGGATACATAGACAACACAATGTCCCTAGTAAGCCTCTAGTTGACTAGCTCGTTGATCAATAGATGGTTATGGTTTCCTGACCATGGACATTGGATGTCGTTGATAACGGGATCACATCATTAGGAGAATGATGTGATGGACAAGACCCAATCCTAAGCCTAGCACAAAGATCATGTAGTTCGTATGCTAAAGCTTTTCTAATGTCAAGTATCATTTCCTTAGACCATGAGACTGTGCAACTCCCGGACACCATAGGAATGCTTTGGGTGTGCCAAACGTCACAACGTAACTGGGTGGCTATAAAGGTACACTACAGGTATCTCCGAAAGTGTCTGTTGGGTTGGCACGAATCGAGACTGGGATTTGTCACTCCGTGTAATGGAGAGGTATCTCTGGGCCCACTCGGTAGGACATCATCATAATGTGCACAATGTGACCAAGGAGTTGATCACGGGATGATGTGTTACTAAATGAGTAAAGAGACTTTCCGGTAACGAGATTGAACAAGGTATCGGGATACCGACGATCGAATCTCGGGCAAGTATCGTACCGCTAGACAAAGGGAATTGTATACGAGATTGATTGAATCCTTGACATCGTGGTTCATCCGATGAGATCATGGTGGAACATGTGGGAGCCAACATGGGTATCCAGATCCCTCTGTTGGTTATTGACCGGAGAGTTGTCTCGGTCATGTCTGCATGGTTCCCGAACCCGTAGGGTCTACACACTTAAGGTTCGATGACGCTAGGGTTATAGGGAATAGATATACGTGGTTACCGAATGTTGTTTGGAGTCCCGGATGAGATCCCGGACGTCACGAGGATTTCCGGAATGGTCCGGAGGTAAATATTTATATATGGGAAGTCCTGTTTTGGTCGCCGGAAAAGTTTCGGGTTTTATCGGTAATGTACCGGGACCACCGGGAGGGTCCCGGTGGTCCACCAAGTGGGGCCACCAGCCCCGGAGGGCTGCATGGGCCAAGTGTGGGAGGGGACCAGCCCCAGGTGGGCTGGTGCGCCCCCCCCTCACCAGGGCCCAAGGCGAAGAGAGAAGGGGAAAAGGGGAAACCCTACGCTCAGATGGGCCTAAGGCCCACCTAGTGGTGCGCCCCCCTCTCTCCCCCCTTGGCCGCCCCCTAGATGGGATCTAGGGCTGGCCGCCACCCCTAGGGGTGGAAACCTAGGTGGGGGCGTAGCCCTCCCCTCCCCCTATATATACTTGAGGTTTTGGGCTGCCATAGACATGAGAACATCTCCTTCTTGGCGCAGCCCTACCCCTCTCCCTCCTCATCTCTTGCGGTGCTTGGCGAAGCCCTACTGGAGTACCACGCTCCTCCACCACCACCACGCCATCGTGCTGCTGCTGGATGGAGTCTTCCCCAACCTCTCCTTCTCCCCTTGCTGGATCAAGGCGTAGGAGACGTCACCGGGCTGTACGTGTGTTGAACACGGAGGTGTCGTCCGTTCGGCACTAGGATCATTGGTGATTTGGATCAGGACGAGTACGACTCCATCAACCCCGTTCACTTGAACGCTTCCTCTTAGCGGTCGACAAGGGTATGTAGATGCACTCTCCTTCCCCTTGTTGCTAGATTACTCCATAGATTGATCTTGGTGATGCGTAGAAAATTTTGAATTTCTGCTACGTTCCCCAACACTCCGGGAATATAAGAAACGGTGAAAGGGCAGAATCTGAGAACGCAGAAACAGAGAGAGACAGAGAGACAGATCCAATATCGAAGGGGCTCTCGCCCCTCCCATGCCATGGAGACCAAGGACCAGAGGGGAAACCCTTCTCCCATCTAGGGAGGAGGTCAAGGAAGAAGAAGAAGAAGAAGGGGGGGCCTCTCCCCTCTCTTCCGGTGGTGCCGGAACACCGCCGGGGCCATCATCATCACCGCAATCTTCACCAACAACTTCACCGCCATCATCACCAACTCTTCCCCCCTCTATGCAGTGGTGTAACCCCTCTTTTACCTGCTATAATCTCTACTTAAACATGGTGCTCAATGCTATATATTATTTCCCAATGATGTATGGCTATCCTATGATGTTTGAGTAGATCTGTTTTGTCCTATGGGTTATTTGATGATCGTGATTGGTTTGAGTTGCATGTTTTATTAATGGTGTTGTCCTATGGTGCTCTCCGTGTCATGCAAGTGTAAGGGATTCCCGTTGTAGGGTTTTCAATATGTTCATGATTTTCTTATGGTGGGTGGCGTGAGTGACAGAAGCACATACCCGAGTAAGTAGGTTGTCTGCGTATGGGATAAAGAGGACTTGATACTTTAATGCTATGGTTGGGTTTTACCTTAATGATGTTTAGTAGTTGTGGATGCTTGCTAGAGTTCCAATCATAAGTGCATATGATCCAAGTAGAGAAATTATGTTATCTTATGCCTCTCCCTCAAATAAAATTGCAAGAATGATTACCGGTCTAGTTATCGATTGCCTAGGGACAAATAACTTTCTCGTAACAAAAAGCTCTTTACTAAAACTAACTTAGTTGTGTCCTTATCTAAACAGCCCCTACTTTTTATTTACATGCTCTTTATTACCTTGCAACCCTATCCAACAACACCTACAAAATACTTCTAGTTTCTTACTTGTTCTAGGTAAAGCGAACGTCAAGCGTGCGTAGAGTTGTATCGGTGGTCGATAGAACTTGAGGGAATATTTGTTCTGCCTTTAGCTCCTCGTTGGGTTCGACACTCTTACTTATCAAAAACTGTTGCGATCCCCTATACTTGTGGGTTATCAATAGTCATTGCACACGGTTCCAATTTTGGGAACCGTGTGTGATTGACATACTACCTCCGTCCTGGTTTATTGGTCCCCCATTGTAATTTTTACCAAAATTTGGCGAAATATTTAACATACTCAGACATAGATAATAAGCATACATGTACATAAGCATAGTTCAACCATAAGTACATAGTTCAACCATCATTAAGCATACTCAAGCGTACATAGTTTGATCCATCCCACATCTCCTCTCAGATGCGGGCGGCACGATCCTGAAGCTTCTCCAGGTACTCGGCGTACGCGCCATGCGCCACCCTATGAGAATACTTCTACTTGAAGGAGCCAACGACCCATCCTCTTGCATGTGCAAGAACACTTAGATATGCGTCATGAATATTGTGGTTGCAAAATGGGCATCCATAGCCATCGTTCCAGGTCCTAATACGCCTGTTATGCATTCCCGCATAAAGCTCCCTCAGGATTCGCCTCTTGTACCTCCTTTGGGCATCTTCATCCTCGCTGTCCACATCATCAAACAACACCTATACATATAGTAAAACAAATTTGGCATCAAATCACTGATTACATGCCGTGAAGTAGGATTAGGAATTTATGGCTATTTATTTATACATATTCAGAGATTATGGTTCAATTTTTTAAGCACAGTCATCTATGTATAGACCAATCTTGAAGAAAATAATGGCACAAACATATGTAGGTCATTCAAAATCAATTGTCAAGTCTTGGCTAGGAATTATTAGCACGAACACTAACCCTAGTCGGATTACTAGCAGAAATCATTTGCATAGATGAAACAACTAATAACTTATCACCTGTACCATTCAAACAACCAATACACTATAGAGATCTAACGAAACTTACTCAGGTTTCATGGATTGGGAGAACATAACCACAGGATTTCTATTCCAAAAAGGGGGAGGCAGGAGTAACCAGAGAAACCCTATGATCTATATGACACATAAATGGGTATAGATGACTAACCAGCTGTCCGTCGTCGTTAGCGTCGTCGCCGGAGTGGTCGTCGGAGTCGTCGCCGGAGTGGTCGTCGCAGTCGTCGCCGGAGTGGTAATCGGAGTCGGTGCGGAACTCCACCTCTGGCTGTGGAAGCTCGACGCCGTCGACGACGTCAGGGTGTAGTGATAACTCGCCGGCGGTGACGGCAACCTCTGTCTCCATCTCCATGCCGTGCTCCAGTGCTTTAGCAGCCCCGGCGTTGCCACTCCCTCCGGTGGGGCGCTTCGGCGGCATCCTCATACACTGACGGCTTTGAGGATTGAGAGCGGCGTGGAGGTTGAAAGCAGAGAGAGAGGATTGTGTGTGTAGCGAGGATGGGGGCTGTGGCCGCTCAGACGCACCATTAATATGGAGTAGTGGGAGTTGTGGGAGAGAGGCGGGCGGCGGTCAAACTGATGGCTCGCCTCCCGATGAGCCTGCGCACCGGACTGCTGGCATGCCTACCAAAGTTTCACACTGTCACAGCCCTAGAATTGCTTGCCATTAGTTGCATTAAAGCATCCATGCACCATGTTAAATTTCATTTAAATATGCAATGGGGATGCTCAAATCCTAGCAACAGATCAAATCAAACTAGGTCCAAATAAAATATTTTTCAATGACCCAGAATGCCCTTTGGAAATGTTCATGTTTTCTGATAAAGGTGAAAATCTCTGCCAAAAATGTTGAACATAATTATAGGTCATTCCTGGATTTTTGAATTAAATCATAAAGTATTTGAATTTGGGCATTTAAACACTATAAATAATTTAAATGCTCAAATAATGTTGAAATTAAATGTGGGCCACTAGAATAATCCATAGAGTGTCCACAAATTATTGCAGCATTTTACAAAGTGCTTTAGCATTTTTTAATTAAGTCAAAACAATTACCGAAAATAGAAAACAGAAACTAAATAAAAGAGAGAGAGAGAGAAGGACTAACCTAGCACTTACCTCGGCCCACCTACCTGTTGCCAGCCCAGCTTCACCGGCCCAGCCCACCACCGCCTCCTCCCCTGTCGTCTTCCTCCTCTGCCAGGAGGACGAGCGCGTGCCCGACGCGCGCGCGCAAGCGTCGGCCACCTCCTACTTGCCGCTTCGCCCTAGCCCTCTCTGGACGATGCCACGCTACCCCCAAGCCCGTGGGGATCGCTCCCTCTCTTGCTCGTTCTCTCCCGCGCCCGCTCCGCACCATGGCCGAAGCCACCACAAGATCACTGTCGCTGTTCGCATAGCCACCCCATTCCCCTCGACCGCTCGTTGTGTCTGCGAGATCTGCCACATCGTCCTCTTCGTCCGCGCCGAGCCATGCTTCACCGGGAGCCGTGCATCATCCTCACCACCGTCGTCTTCAACCTCGGACATCTGAGATTACCGGCGTCGATTCATTCCGTCCAAGCCATCCCCGAGCACGAAGAGCTTCCCTACGGGTTCCCTGTGAGCCCCTCTTCCTTCGCCCCTCTCCCCACCGTCCTTTCTCCCACCAAGTTGTGGTTTCGACCTCGGCCGGAGCTCGCTGCCGCCGTCGCGAAGCTCGCCGTCAGTAGCCACGCCGCCTGGCCAATCCAAGCACGCAGTCGTGCTCTGGGTTTTCTCAAGAAGCCGTAGCGCGCCTCAGGTCGTCCGCTCGTGCACCCTAGCCCTCGCGCCCGTGCAAGCCGCAGCTGCGCCGTCGTGGAACTCGACGCCGTCGACGTTCCCAGCCACCCTAGTATCGCCCGAGGCCACCAACCGACACGCACCCTTGCTCCAGTTCCAACACGCCCAGCCCCGCTTGCTCCCGTCGCCGGAGTTGGCCGGACGGGGAACGCCGCCGCCTCTGCTTACGCCGGCGAGAAACCGCCGGCCTAATCCAGCCATTAGGCACTAATTGCCAATTAGGTTAGCACCTGAGACAATGAAAGCTGGGCCCCACAGGTTTATTTAACCTACTAACGAAATTAATTGGACTTAATTTGATTTCAGTGGACCCACGCGTCAACATTGACCGTGCTGACGTGGCCTTTGACCGGGCCCACATGTCTGTGAGCCTAGCCATCACTGTGAGACTGACCATTGGGACCCACTGGTCAGGTTTGACCTGGACCTGGCGTGTTGACCTGATGATGTCACACTGATGTCATGCCGACGCAATAATCTAATTTTCTGGATTTATTCTTATTCAGTAAATTCCAGAAAATGCCCAAAACTTCTAAAAATCATAGAAATTCAACCGTAACTCCAAATGAAATAAATTATATATGAAAAATTATCAGAAAAATTCAAGGAATACATCTGTACAATTTTCATGCATGTTAGAACAACTTATAGGGCCACTGTTTAGGACAAACTAAACGAATGGAATTTAAACTCTCACATATGGAGATTGAATTTGAACCTAGGGATCAAACCAACTCCATTTAACATGTTGCTAGTTGCATTAGCTCAAACCACAACCATATTGACATGTCATGATCATGAATCATATTGTGCATTGCATTGATTGTGTTTCTTTCTCTGTTGCCGGTATTTGTCCCCTCTCGATAGACGTGGTTTCGACGATGAGATCGATGACACCGATGAAGAACTATATTCATCTTCAGGAGTGCCAGGCAAGCAAAACCCCCTTGTTCATTCCGATACAATCCCACTCTCTCGCTCCTGCTCTCTTTTACTGCATTAGGACAACAACGATTCAACTGTTACTTGCTGCGGTAGTTGAACCCCTTTCTCTGCATGACCTGTCATTGCCACAGTAAATAGATGAAACCCACTAGCATGATAGGAGTTGTTTGAGCCCTGATGTGCCTACTCATTCATGTTTGTTTGTCATGCTTGCTACTGCTTAGAGTTGAGTCAGGTCTGATTCATCGGGGATGAATCGGAGGTGTGTAAACATGTCCTACTGTGTGAGAGCTAAGTGTGTGAACACGATTTGGTAAAGGTAGCGGTGAGAGGCCATGTAGGAGTACATGGTGGGTTGTCTCATTGAAACCGTCCTCAGGAACTGAGTTCTGTGTCTGTGATCCATGAACAGTTACTACCACGCATTGGCCCGATCCTAATGGACCCTCTCGGATTCTTGATCACCCTTGTCCTCTGTCCAGGAGTTGCAACTAGTTTCTGGTGTTTATAGGATATGTGTTGGCGGGCGTGCGTAGCGCTGACCCTAGGGGTGCGGCTATGATGTGGTAGATACACCGTGGGTCGCGGAGCCGTGGCCGGGCATGCCGGGCGCCCGTTTGGTGTCTCGGAACCCTGTACACATCGTTCAGGGCCGTATGTGGAAACCTCGGCCGGACTTCCCTGCGGATGGAACCTAGATAGGCGATAAACCTGGACTAGATACTTGAGTGTTTAGGTAGGCCGTGGCCGACACCCTCTTTGGGCTTCCGCTTGAAGGTTGCCGAGTACATGTCGTGTAAACGGCGGTAAGTGGTGAGAGTGTGTGTGAAGAAGTACACCCCTGCAGGGTTAACATCATCTATTCGAATAGCCGTGTCCGTGGTAATGGACTTCTGGGTTGCCTATAATAGTTCATAGACAAGTGAAAGTGGATACTCTAAAACTCGCAAGATAAGTGTGAGTGCTATGGATGGCCTTCTCGTGATCCATAGTGGTGTATTGAATGGTGAATATGTGGACTCGTGTGCGCCACCTCAAAAGAGTTGCTTGCAGTCGTAGTTCAGGTTAGCCACTGAGTCAAAGCTGGCTTGCTGCAGTTAAACTCCACCACCCCCTTTATTGATACCGATGCATATGTAGATAGTTCTGATGTAAGTCTTGCTGGGTACATTTGTACTCACGTTTGCCTATTTTATGTTTTGCAGAGAGACGTCAGTCTCGCTAGTAGTTCTGTGTGGACTTCGACGTTTAGCTTGATACCTCAGCTACGATCTTGTGCCCTCGACAGGATCTGGTAGATAGTCAGGCTTCTTAGCCTTTTTCATTTATAGATGTCTGTACTCAGACATGTTAAGCTTCCGCATGTGCTTTGATTTGTATGCTATGATTGTTGGGTCATGAGACCCATGTTTGTAATTTCTCGCTCCTCGGAGCCTAATGAATAAATACTTGAGTCGTAGAGTTATGCTGTGATGCCATGTTGTATTTACACATATCGAGCATATTGTGTGTATGATTGAAATGCTTGGTATGTGTGGGGTCCGACAATCTAGTTGTTTATCCTTGGCAGCCTCTCTTATGGGGAAATGTAGTCTAGTGCTTCCATGAGCCATAGTAGTCCGCTACAGCTCGGTTCACCGGAGTCCTGCTAGCCCAGCACTACTGCTCGAGACACTTGACTGGCCGACATGTGTTCCACTTCGTTCCTGTGTCTGTCCCTTCGGGGAAATGTCACGCGGTGACATCCGGAGTCCTGCCTAGCCTGCTACGGCCCGGGTTCCCAGAGTCCTGTTAGCCCAGTGCTACAGCCCAGATTCACACGCGGCTGACCGACATGCTCGATGTGATTCATGTATGCATGTCCCCATAGGTTGGTGCCGCTTTGGGTTCACGACTAGCCATGTCGGCCCGGGTTCTCTATCATATGGATGCTAGCGACACTATCATATACGTGAGCCAAAAGGCGCAAACGATACCGGGCCTTGGTAAGTCGACACCCGTGGGGATACCGTGCGTGAGGCCACAATGTGATATGAGGTGTTACCGGCTAGATCGATGTGACTTGGAATCGGGGTCCTGACAAAATATGCAGAGTTTACTACTACTCGCTAGTTGCTTAGCCGAATCACTCAACACGCCACACGGGGAGTCCAGTGTCACAAAATTTTGAGGTCGGCGGGAAAATCTCCCACGACCCTGATTCGAGTAGTGGGAAGTTACCATCATAGCCCTCTGAACAGGCCTACGGATGACGCTTGGCAGGGGACTATTTTCGTAACTTCAGGTTCATCCTACCCAGCCAACCCCATCCCGGCACCCAGAGTAGTACACCTGAATACTCCCCATTTTCTATCCCCACTGCAAAATAGACTTCTCCACGGCACCGCAACCTTCGTGCTCCTCCACTTTACATCGGCGCACTCATCCACCGCAGCGCATCTGCCTCATCAACGACCTTGTACGCCGCACTGGAGCCGGTCCACCTTCGTCGTCGTACACGGAGCCTCTTCCCTGGCATCGTCTTCCACGGTCTCAGATCTGCTTCCCGGAAGACGATGCCAAGCGCAGAAGTACCACCACCGTGGACAATGAACTGACTCCCGTTGCCGACCATGACTCACAGAGGCCGCTGCGACCATCGTTCTCCTCCTCGATTGGTAATGTGTGTAATGAATCACTTAGTAGTACATGTGCAGTTCCAATTTTGTTCATACCTACCCTTCAAATTTCCTGGGTGCTATTGTTCCCGTAAAAGTAATTGGTTATAGCCTCCATTGTCCAACAGAATATCAGCTTGTAATTGTGCGTCGCTCCTGTATCGCGCTGTGCTTGGGTAGGTTTTTCATCTGCAACCAGTAGTGTGGCAAATGATGGAAAGGTTTTTAGAACTAGCAAGATGCCCATGCGTTGCACGCATCAAGATGCATTTGTATGAGTAGTTTATCTTGTGGGAGAAAAGGATGAACGAGGGAAGGCCTTATTTGCAAATCTGGAGAGGGGTATGGGTATCTTTTTGCAAAATTCCCATTTGTTTCCTTCCTATCTGTCAGATATAAATCGGACGGCCTATATTGCAAGAAAAAAGTATAGAGAAAAAAGTAGACAGTAAAGGAAGTAGAGATAAATATTAAATTAAAATAAAATAAATATAACAGTAGAGAAGAGAGTAGAGATAGCATGTTGAGATTTTTAAAGTGCCACGCGTTGCGATTCTGTTGGAGATGCTCTAACATGGCAGACGAGTGCTTTAATGTTGCCCACAAGATGCGCGAGTATTACTAGTAGTATATTTTTCTTGCCATGTTGAGATTTTAAAACCACGAGTGCGAACATGCAGAGGAGCAATGAAGACCAAACACGGGATATTCGGGACATCTTCAAGGAGCGTGCAAGTTAAAGAGGAGTTGCACCGAACCTGTAAAACGAGCTTTGGTAAGTAACACCCTTTCAATTACTTTCGTGTAGCCTCGTGTTCTTCGATGTGTATATGTTGTAGTTTCTGTTTCTCTTAAGCGTGATGTTCTTCGATGTGTAATAAGAAGAGTCTTAGTCGTCCTAATGCGTTCGTTTTTAGCTTGATGTAGGAAGTGGGTGTTCTTACCTTGTAGTCTGTTTTTATTTTTATTTTCCTTTCGAATTCACTTCTCCGAGTTCTGTTTATCTAGCTTCTACTAAATGGATCTAGGTTGCTCTGAGTATTGATCTAAAAAAGAAGTAACTTCATGTCAGGATGCAGTTCCTGCGAGGAGGGAAGTATGGTCAACCTCGAGATCATGTTTCCAAAATGAGGCTGGATTACACACAAGGTGCCAGTTCCCTAATGATGCTGGATTAGGACACAAGGTGCAAATTCCCAGATGATGCTGGATTACACACAAGCCAGGTGGAGTTGTCAGCTATTCGTGTCCTCGTGGCGTTAGTAAAGGCTAAAAAAAGCGCAGCAACCCTTGAGAATGTAGCTGAGTTCCTGAAGAAGCGAAAAGAGCAATCAGATGCTCTCTTCACCCAAGACAAAGAAGAGATGGAAGAAGCCAGAAATAACCTAGCAGAGGCGGAGCAGGCTAGGCATCTCCTGCTATCTAAAACAGTTGTCAATACAAAATTTCCTTCATAATAGCTAGGTTCAAATGTTTATCCAGTCAGCATGCCTGTTGTGATGTCCGTGCATCTACTGATGTGGCACAATTTTTTTTCGGGTCATGTAATAACAGCAATTACTTTCCAAACAATAACAGACGAAGCATTGGACATGCTATAGTTCACGCGCAAGCCCGACATTCCAAGTTTAACTTCCACATCAAACTCATGTCCACAGATATCTGCACATTCATACATAATGTCCACAACCATGATTCACTTCAAAGCCAAAAAAATGTGAGGAGAGTTATAAATAAAGAAAATCCTCCACTAGTTCTTGCTACCAGTGCGAGCACAACAAGTCAAGACCATGCGTAAATTAATTATATTTTAGCCATTTTTTGTGTTCTAAAATGCCTGCCGGCTCGCGGAAGGACGTGTTGCCGGCACACACACGGATTCAATGAAGGCAGGAGGGGCAGTCTTAAGCTGGTTGCATGCAACGAGGAGGCGTGCTCAGCCGGGCTTGCAGCAAGTGCGGCCCTCTTGGCCGGCGCGCCGGTTCAATGCCTGCGCTATGAGAGGTCGCGTCCGTGTCAGAGCAATCACTCCCTCCAATCCTTTTTTGTTTGGGTATAACAAAATCTCGTTTTTCATTCACATTTTACAAGTAAAATTCGTGGAAAAACATTGACCCAAAGTACATTGGGGACTAGTAAACCAGAATGGAGGTAGTAGTTTTTTTATCAAAGAAGAGTTTCCCGTTCTGATTTTCATTACTGAAAACCAGCATCTAAATCTAAACCATAGTACTTGCCCTAGAACTACCAGGTTCAACATCTCGCAACATAAACCCATACAACCTCCATCGCAAAAAAAACCATACAACCATACGCCAAGGAGGTACGTAGTACTATGAATTCCATTTTCGCTCCATACTAATTGTTCTAAAAACTAATTACTACTTATAATGCACCATTGAAAATCGGAACTCTTAACCCCGCTAAAAAATGATATTTTAAACGTGGCTACTCGATCTGTTGCAACTAGCGAGCCACCGCGCTCTAAGTCGTTCACCTGTGGTCCCGACCATCAACTCCTACGGATCAAATTATCACGCGAGCTGACTATTCCTACAAAGGTGCTCCACCACGTACCCGGTACCCGTGAATGCAGCAATCGTGCACCTAGGGTTTTAGGGTTTATTTGTTAACGTCGCCTTTATGTAACACTCATGTGTGTGAGACAGCGAGAGGTCAACTGCGTGTGCGCGCCTCTTCTCTTCGTATATGTACTCCACCATTTGTCTGGTGTCCAAAAAATTATAATAACTACTAGCAATGTGCCAATGCGTTGCCACACGATCAAAGTAGATTAATACATATTCACCGATTTGATAGAAAAAAAGTCTAGTTTTGAAATACGTATATCACTAAAAATATGTTATGTTTCACTCAAAATATATTCCTTTGGCGGTTTTGATGAGATAAGGGAGGAATGTTGTTGGTTTCAAGATTCGAGAAGTGGTATATGTCTAATTTCTACTCTTACTAGCAAGATGCCCGTGCGTTGCACAAACATCAAGATCTTGTGGGAGAAAAGGATGAACGAGGGAAGGCCTTATCTGCAAATGTGGTGAAGAGTGCGGGTAAATTGCCATATTTTCCTTGCAGGATGGCAGACCCACACCCCTCTCCACATTTGCAAATAAGGCCTTCCCTCGTTCATCCTTTTCCCCCATAAGATAAACTACTCATACAAATGCATCTTGATGTTCCGTGCAACACATGGGCATCTTGCTAGTTGTTGCAAAAAGCCCATGTGTGTGTGAGAGAGAGGGAGAGTGGAGGAGGACGGAGTGCATGTGTCACAAAGACACGAGGAGTGTTTGTGCGATAGGTATCAGCTTAAAATGAGGCGATAGTGTGTGTGTGCATGATCGAGAGGGCATGTCTCAAGAAGGGAAGAAAAATCTACATAGATACAAGGAGCGGGAGAGAGACATGTATGCGATGGTGGAAGCACGAGTGTGCGGGTGTATAAACCTATCTAGAGGCTAGCTAGTCAATAAATGTTTGTGAGAGAAATACAAGTCGGGGTGCGAAACTGAGAGTTTTGTGTGTGTGAGAGAGAGACGGTAGCCGGGAAGGGGAGTGGAAGCAGGAGTTGTGTGTGTGTGTGTCTGTGAGAGAGAGAGGAGACGGTAGTCGGGTTTGTCTGATCGGTAAACAAATGAATAATGTTAGTCTGGGATGGAGACGAAAAGGAGACCGCAACAAATGTTGTGTCTACAAGAGAGAGAGAGAGTAATTTTAGTTGTATGAGTCATATGTAGCGACATATAGGGTGTGTGAGAGAATACCATAGAGAGAAAGACAAAGTGAAAGATGAGTGGAGACTGTGTGTGTGGTGGTGAAAAAGAAAGCTTAGGTACTGAGGGATACTAGAGAATAGTAGAGATGTGAGAGATAATGAAAACCGTGTAATTTATAATGATAGGGAGACTGTGACACTTCTCAAGGGAGACGTCGAGAGACCATGTTTGCAAGGATAGGAGAAACATGAAGTGAGCGTGCGGGTCACCTGGAGAAAAGAGAGTGATAGCTACCTGAAGGAGCATGCATGCGAGAGAGATGGGCGTGAAAGGAGTGAACAAAAAAGGGATTCAAATATTTGAATTCGAGATGATGATACATGTAATCTATACTCGAACCAAAATTGATCTATCAAACATGCATACTCATATGAATTCACGCACATCTATGTTATTTAATATGGAGATATTACTAATCCATGCATTTTAGTAGAACATAATTTGGTTAATTTTTTTCGAATTCAACCTTAAGATTTCGAGATCGTTGTATTTATAAATCATATTATACATAAAAAGGAGCAGAATTCTTTGTTGTGCTTTTGAAAGTATATATAAAAATGATGTATGTAGAATGTAATTCCAATTGAAAATGGACCCCGCCCGAAAAAACTAGAATACAAACGGGATTCGAATTGAGTTGGCACGGTAAACGTGCACTCTGCAAATTTGAACGAAGCGGGGAAAGTCGCAGTAACTGCCCGAAACCAAAATATGCGAGATGGAAATCACTACTACCTATCCCAGCCACGCAAAGCCTATCTGCTGGATTTCTATAGGTTTCGATACGGGTAGGTTTGTAATTTCACCCAAACGTGACGTAACTGCCTCTCACCCGGATTCATACACGGTGGGCGCCAAAGCACAGTGTGTCCTCGGCCGAAATCGACTCCCTCCCCGATTCATATTCATACACGATGGGTGCCAAAAACAAACTCTTGTCAGCAAATATTCGGTGTATGCGAGATTACCATCCTATCCCCAACCGACTAATGTTGCTGTGATGTAGTAGAAATTTGAAACGGGGGCTAAGTTTGTAAATTTCCTCGCATTTGAGACAAGCGCGCCCTGAATACATGGTTCCCCCTTCCTCTCTACCTCCCTTTTCCCCATTCGTACTCTGTGGGCGCCAAAACACCCTCTCCACCCCACCCTCCTCCGTCCGCCGCCGTCTGCCACCCCATCCACCGCCGTCCTCCTCCACCATGTCGGAGCTGATACCCCGACGCCGCCGTCCATTACAAGAGATCAACCTCTCTCATCCATGGCTTTGGACCGGGATCCTTGCATCCCGTCCTCTCACTTCATCCCCGCCGTCGTCCACCTTGCCGGTGCCGCTCCTACGACCATCTCGTCCACCACGCCCCGCCGCCACCGTCTACCCTCCTAGATCTGGTTCCACGCTGCTGATAGCCATTGCTACCACAGCACCGTCAAATTCTCAGCAGATGCATACACGGCGCCGCACCAGAGGCGGTACTCTTTCGTATCTGCTCAACTTATTTATCGCAGCAAGAAAATAGATCGCCACTGCTTTACCCTGATTTATTGTCTTGGCTGCGAAGTTGCCTTTGTCCGGTTTGCACCTTCAGATCTTCCATGGAACGCTCAACACTATACTCCCAATGCTTATGGTTTTCCCATTTTATATTCCACACCAGTTAAATCACAGTAGACTAAATTTCAAAATTGGGTCAGTCGATTTTTTGGAGCTTGCCGGAGTTCGCCGGTGCGATCGAAGGGGCTCGGGTGGTTGTGGGGCCTCGTCGAATGAAGAAAACTCGACGCGGGTGGGGGTTGGGGCGGGGGTGGGGGTGGCGGAGGAACACACGCGGTGGTGTAACGCCCCGAGACCGATGTGCTAGGTGTCCTCCAGTTATTCGCTGTTGTTACCTTGTCATTTGCTTGCGTGTTGCATCTTATCATGTCATCATGTGCATTGCATCATCATGTTTTCGAAACTTGCATCCGTACCGGTCTCCTCGTTCCGTCCGTTGTTCGTTCTGAGCCCAGACACACTTGCATGCGCCCGTGGCATGTCCGAAATATTATTTTATAAGTGTCCGGAAAATGTTCTCGGAATGGGATGAAAGTTGGCGTGTGGTCTTATTATAGTGTAGATAGAACGCCCGTCAAGTTTCATCGCATTTGGAGTTCGTTTGATAGCCCAACCGTTAACTATAGCGGCAATATAGCCGGTCTAACGTCGGACGTTTTCAGTCTCCGAAACCGTGCCGGGCTGCATCTCTCCCCTCTTCTCTCAGACCAACTCGCTCTTCACAATCCGCCAGACCCAACCTAACCTCTCTCGTCAGCCCGCGGCCCTCCTCGCGCGCGTCCGAAAGCTGTCCCGGACCCGACCCGGACAGTCATCACCGTTGTGTCCGGATCATCCCCAAACATCTACAAAACATCACCGTTTTCTTATTTGGACTCCCTAGCCTATTTTTCCCGACCGTCCGATTACGATCAGAGGGACGGATTAGCCCCTAAACTCCCCCTCTTTTCCTTATATATATATCCTACCTAGTCTAAATATGGTCCAAACCCTAAAACTAGGTCATTTGCCCCCCCCCCCTCAGCCGCCTCCACACTCCACCAAATCCCCATCGGGATCTTCCCCAATCCAGTTCCTCCTCATTTTCCTCTCCTGCCAGATCCAACCAGCGGCCCCGACCAACTCCCTTGATCTCCGCCGTCGCCCAACCACAGCAAAGCTGCGCCTCCTTCCCTCCCCTCCTATCTCTTCGTCGTCTCTTTCGGTCTCTCTCGCTCTCTCTCAAATTCTCTCTCTCTCTCTCTTGCCAAGTACAGGAGCAACAGGAGGTCACCCCTGCTGCCATGGCCACTGTTTCCATCGCCGTCTCAGGACCCGCCATGGAGGACCCCGTCGCCCGCCAAGTACCTCGCCGGAGTACCCGACCACGTCCAGGACCAGGTCGCCCCTCTCCCTGCTCTTCCACTCTCCGTTTCCTTCCCTGGCTTCTCTCCTCTCTACCTCACCCCTCGTTCTCTCCCTGTACCAGGTACAGGAGTTCACCTGCAACCCCGCCGGCGTCAAGGAGAAGCTCCGTTGGTGGAGCACTACCACCGGTGGCCACCTCCATCATGGATGCCATGGACGCCCGCCCTGCAGGAGCTTCGTACATTCCTCTGCCTCGCTGCAGTCGCCCTCTTCTGCGACGAGCACCGCGCGCCGCCGTGTTTCTTCTGCAAGGCCAGCTCCACCGAGCCGAAGAACATCCTCGCGCCGCTGGAGCCGTCTCCGCTTCGATTCGGCAGAGAACGGTACCCCAAGGACCTCCACCGCCCAGATCCGGCCATCTCCGGCGCCTACTCGCTGGTTCCCGCCGACCCCGTCGCTAGAACCTCCCCGACGTCGTCTTCTGCATCACCATGAACCTACCGCTGTTTCTGTTGCGCGTTCTTCAGTAACGAGCAGAGCACCTCGCCTGGTCCCTGCGTTGACCCGCACGCTACTCGCTGGACCGCACCTCCCCTCCTCGATTCGATCCAGCCAACGCCAGGCCTCCCTCCTCCCACCGACTGGGCCAGGCCCAGGGTGAGCAGCCCCGAGCGCCCCCTCCTCTTGATTTTTTTCTCTTGTTGGGCTGCCCAGTTTCGGCCCATGCGTGTTTTTCTTCCTGTTGTGTTTTTTTCTTTTATCCCAGAGATTGCAGAATTGCAGAAAAACCCTCAAACTTCATGCATATCATATATCTCAAACTGTGCATCATATGGAAAAACTTTATATATGAAATATGCTCAGAATTGCATCTAGTTTCATAATATGCAACTTTCATCCATGTTTAAAATGTTTAAAATGCTGTTTGTTTAAATTTGTTTAAATAACTGGCTAAAATGCTTTATTTCATAACTAAATAACCGTAGCTCCAAATTAAATAATCTTTATACGTAAATGGGGTAGAAAAATGCCTAGATTTACATGGTAGCCTCATCTTGCATGTTTAACAACTCTAAAATAATGTTTAGGGCAGAACAGTACCAAACCTTAAATTATGCATATGAGGATTTTCCGGAATTGTTGTTCGTTCCTTTCGGCCTCATTTAAACTTGCCTAGATAGGTAGTTTTGTTGTGCTTCACCTCTTGCCATGTTAATCAACATTTAATCTTGTTGGGTACATAAACGAGAGAGAACTAAATAAGTCATGTGGTGTTTTCTTCAATATGCAACTCCGTTGCATATGAGCTCCACTTAATTTGTAGGATTGTTTGTGCACTTTGCCATGCCATGCCTCATTAAACCGGACATGCATCATACTTGTTTGCATCGTGCCATGTTGTTTGGTTGTTTACTGTGTTGTTTGCTTTCTTTCCGGTGTACTTCGTCTTGCTAATCCGGTAACGTCATGTTGTGAGGATTCGTTCGTCTACGTCTGTTTGTCTTCTTCATGGACGCGTTCTTCTTCCTTGCGGGATTTCAGGCAAGATGATCATACCCTCGAAATCACTACTATCTTTGCTTTGCTAGATGCTCGCTCTTTTGCTATGCCTATGCTACGATGCCTACCACTTGCTTTAAAGCCTCCCAAATTGCCATGTCAAACCTCTAACCCACCATGTCCTAGCAAACCGTTGATTGGCTATGTTACCGCTTTGCTCAGCCCCTCTTATAGCATTGTTAGTTGCAGGTGAAGATTGAAGTTTGTTCCTTGTTGGAACATGGAGATGTTGTTCCTTGTTGGAACATGTTTACTTGTTGGGATATCACAATATATCTTATTTAATTAATGCATCTATATACTTGGTAAAGGGTGGAAGGCTCGGCCTTATGCCTGGTGTTCGTTCCACTCTTGCCGCCCTAGTTTCCGTCATATCGGTGTTATGTTCCCGGATTTTGCGTTCCTTACGCGGTTGGGTAATAATGGGAACCCCTTGACAGTTCGCCTTAAGTAAAGCTCTTCCAGCAATGCCCAACATTGGTTTTACCATTTGCCACCTAGCCTTTTCTTTTCCCTTGGGAGTCGCGCTCCTGAGGGTCATCATTATTTTACCCCCCGGCCAGTGCTCCTCTGAGTGTTGGTCCAACTGAGCGATGTCCGAGGCTACCAGGGGCAACTCTGGGCTGGCTTACCCGACGTCTTGCTCATCCGGTGTGCCCTGAGAACGAGATATGTGCAGCTCCTATCGGGATTTGTCGGCACATCTGGGTGGTGTTGCTGGTTTAGTTTTACCCTGTCGAAATGTCTTGTAGAACCGGCATACCAAGTCTGATCGGAATGTCTCGGGAGGAGGTCTATTCCTTCGTTGACCGTGAGAGCTTGTGATGGGCTAAGTTGGGACACCCCTGCAGGGATTGAACTTTCGAAAGCCATGCCCGCGGTTATGGGCAGATGGGAATTTGTTAACGTCCGGTTGTAGAAAACCTGAATTTGACCTTAATTAAAATGAATCAACAGCTTGTGTTACCGTCATGGTCTCTTTCCGGCGGAGTCCGGGAAGTGAACACGGTGTTGGAGTTATGTTTGACGTAGGTTGTTCTAGGATCACTTCTTGATCATAGTTTCTCGATCGTGCTTTGCCTTCTCTTCTCGCTCTCATTTGCGTATGTTAGCCACCATATATGCTAGTCGCTTGCTGCAGCTCCACCTCATACCTTTTACCTTACCCATAAGCTTAAATAGTCTTGATCGCGAGGGTGCGAGATTGCTAAGTCCCCGTGACTCACAGATACTTCCAAAACCAGCTTGCAGGTGCCGATGAGTCCGTGCAGATGACGCAAACAAGCTCAAGGAGGAGCTCGATGAAGATCTTGTCCTTTATGTTGTTCCGCTTCTAGTTGATCAGTAGTAGAGCCCAGTTGGGGTCGATCGGGGACCGTGTCGCATTTGGGGTTCTTCTTTTATTTTGGTTCCATAGTCGGACCTTGTTTGTATCTGGATGATGTAATGTTTTCTTCATGTATTGTGTGAAGTGGCGATTGTAAGCCAACTATGTATCTCTTTTCCCTTATGTATTACATGGGTTTGTGTGAAGATTACCTCACTTGCGACATTGCTTTCAATGCGGTTATGCCTCTAAGTCGTGCTTCGACACGTGGGAGATATAGCCGCATCGAGGGCGTTACAGGTGGGGGCCGGTGGTCCGGGCGGCGGCCCATGCGGTGTTCTGTATGGGAAGAATCAGAGACGAGGAGGAAGAAGAGTTAGGAGACGTAGGATCTTCATCCAACCGCCTGAAATGGTCGAGAGACAGCTGGGAGTTGCATTCTTAATGTGCTCTGGTTCATCATGTGTGGGCACTGCGCAACCAACATTTTATTATCAGAAATCTGCTTGCTCTTCTTTACCATGTTCCTCTTCCGTTCTTCTTTAATATGTACTCTCTCCGTTCCTAAATACAAGTCTTTGTATAGATTCCACCATGGACTACATATGGAGCAAAATGAGTGAATCTACACTCTAAAATGTATCTGGATACATCTGTATGTGATCCATAGTGGAAATCTCTACCGAGACTTATATTTTGGAACGGAGGGAGTATGATAGTAGTACAGTATATTCCTTGTACTGAAGATGAGCAGGGACATTTGCAGTGTAGAGGTCTATACGGTCGATTGTGATGGACACTTTGAGCATCTTTGATTCGTAGGATCTTGTAAACATAGGAATAGGATTTGTAGTGGCCTGCCCACTTGAATCCTATAAGAATAGCAAGGAAATGCGGGGAGCTGTGTCGCCTTTGAGAGTTACACTAATATTAACTGTACCGCACCTTCACTTGAAGAGAGCTGGTATCCGAAGCCTTTCTAGCCGTACCGGCAATACTAGCACATATATTCCGCAAGTTCCACTTTGCTGATTTTACTCTAATGCTTAAGGTTTTCCCGTTATATCTGCACTATGATCTGTGTAGCTGCTTTGTGTCGCACTAGCAGCAGTCCACTCTTGAAGCTAAACACTGCAATGACTTACAAAATTGGCACCAAGGCATTGAGTGCCATTCTAGATGCAATGAAACTCATACGCTCCCCACCTGTTGATTCTTGTTCAGAATATGATCCTAATGACTATTCTAACCTCGAGGAGTCAAAGGCAGATGGCCTGTCCTATTCACCCATCAAGGTGCCTATTCTAATTTGGCAATGTTTTATTGATTGTGGGTATCTTGCATATGTTGCCTTGCATTTCTTCTACTTTGTTGCACCGCCATCTGCTTAGTTTACTCATCATATATGTCGAGATGCCATGCCCATCCATTATCAATACATATTTCATCTGTCATCATACCATGTTTTTTGACTCAAATGCTGTTCTTGTGCATCAGACATCAAAAAGGAAGAGGGTGATTGCCGAACCTGAAGGGGCACCAGCAAAGTCCTTGAAAAACATGGTGGTGCCAGAGAAATCAGACAGCACCCCACTTATATTAGCTGTACAACCAGTGACACAAAACATAGGACCGACTCCAGCAGACTGTACACATACTTCACTGGCCACACCACTAGCCCCACCACACAGTACCTGCACTCCAGCAAAAGGTATACTGATTTCATTTGCCATGGCACTAGCTGTTCCACAGAAAAATCCCACTCCAGCAAAAAGTGCAGCAAGTCCACCGGCCGAAGACCTATCCCAACTGCAGAGACGGCCAATTCCTGCAGATTGGAACCACATTTCATTCATTCCCAGTTTAAAAGACAATGCTTTCAATGTTGTTAGGGACAACGTGCATATATTTCCATCATGGGAAGATTATTGTCAAGACAAACACCATTTTCACATCTTCCTGTCCAACTTACGTGTCAGTGCTATTATTCACGGTTATTATTTTCCTGTTTTCTGCTGATTGAACACATCAATGATTTACATTACATTGTTGTAACTAGGCGAGGGTCAATCTGGATAGTCATGATGAGCAAAGCTTGCTTGTGCTTTTCAAGGAAGCATTGCAGCAGTATCGGTGTTCGGTGTCAAAACCGGCGGATCTTGGGTAGGGGGTCCCGAACTGTGCGTCTAAGGCGGATGGTAACATGAGGCAGGGGACACGATGTTTTACCCAAGTTCGGGCCCTCTTGATGGAGGTAAAACCCTACGTCCTGCTTGATTATTCTTGACAATATGAGTAGTACAAGAGTTGATCTACCACGAGATCGGAGAGGTTAAACCCTAGAAGCTAGCCTATGGTATGATTGTCTGTTATCCCGCGGACTAAAATCCTCCGGTTTATATAGACACC
This sequence comes from Triticum urartu, assembly GCF_003073215.2. Lineage (NCBI taxonomy): Eukaryota > Viridiplantae > Streptophyta > Magnoliopsida > Poales > Poaceae > Triticum > Triticum urartu. Next base: position 414,336,626 of record NC_053022.1, on the reverse strand, counting down.
GGAGGAGGATAGGGTTACACAAGGTCAGTTACAAAGGAGGAGATATGCATATCCGTATTGCCTAGCTTGCCTTCCAAGCCAAGTAGAGTCCCATCCGGACACGGGACGAAGTGTTCAATCTCGTATCTTCATAGTCCAACAGTCCGGCCAAAGGATATAGTCCGGTTGTCCGGAGACCCCCTAATCCAGGACTCTCTCAGTAGCCCCTGAACCAGGCTTCAATGATGATGAGTCCGGCGTGCAGTGTTGTCTTCGGCATTGCAAGGCGGGTTCCTCCTCCGAATACACCACGGAAGAGTTTGAATACAAGGATAGTGTCCGACCCCGCAAAATAAGTTCCACATACCACTGTAGAGAGAATAATATTTCCACAAATCTAATCTGCTGACACGTTTTGGCAGCATGACATCACGCCACGGCCCGGTAATTATTTGAACCATTTTTCTTTAACCAGCCCCGCACATAACGCGAGGCGGTTTCTTGACACGTCTTGGCAAAGCAGATATCGTGTTCCCTTATCACGGGATTCTCATCAATACAAACGTGGGTAACCCAACCATGCATGTTGGTATGACTCCTAGATCTTAGGTAAGTCTCAAACGGCCACGAGGAGGACGCCTGATATTCATCCCCTTTATAAAGGGACAAGGCTTTTTCTTTTTTCCCTCCCGTGCTCAATCGAATCCTTCCCCCGCCTCGAGTTCTAACACCCAAAGCCCAGGTCAGGTGCTTCGGACCTTCAATCATGTCCGGATCCAACCTTCAAGGCTGGTGGATGCCTTCCTCCATCACGGAGGAGGACATCAAGAAGTTGAGGGAGGCCAGATATCTAACCGCCGAAATTTTGCATAGGTTACCCGCCCGAGGGCAGGTCGTCCCTACTCCCGAATCCAACGAGAGCGTTGTGTTCGTCTCCCACTTCCTCCGAGGACTAGGCCTCGCTCTGGATCCCTTTGTTAGGGGTCTTATGTTTTATTACGGGCTGGATTTTCACGATCTGGCCCCGGACTCCCTTCTTCACATCTCGTCATTTATTGTCGTCTGTGAGGCCTTCCTCCGCATTACCCCTCACTTCGGCCTGTGGCTCAATACCTTCAATGTGAAGCCAAAGATGGCCGAGGGGCAGTACGCAGCGTGCGGAGGTGCTCTAATAAGCAAAATTCCTGACGCTCCATGGCCAAAGGGTTCCTTTCCAGAGGTGTCCGGATTGTGGCAACGGGAGTGGTTTTACATCACAGCTCCCCAAAGTGCCAAGTGGGTAGCTGCCCCACCTTTCGCTCGGGCCCTCCACAACAACTGATGTCATGGATCAGCAGGGGGCTGAGCTGGGGTCCATCCAAGGACGTGTCATACTGCAGAGCCGTATCCGAGATCTCTTCGAGGGAGATTTCAGTCTGGTTATGGTAATGCAAGTTATGTTGGTTCGTCGAGTCCAGCCTTGCAAACGCCGGCCCCTCCGCATGTGGGAATTCAACCCGGAAGGACCACACACTATTCAGAATTTCCTTGGCATGACGCACGAGGAGATGTACAAATCTTTCTTCGAACCCCAAATAGAGTATCCGGACACTACCGAGGACATGGGCCTGAGCTGCAACCGCCCCGCCTCCCAAGTAAGTAATCCCAGGGCCGAACACACTGTCCTTTTATTTATCATGACATCATTCTGAAGAATCGCTCTTTGACCAGGACTGGATAACAAAGGCGAAGATGATCCGGTGTTCGGCCCCCCTTCCTGAAGGCTTGGACAATCCGGTGCTGGAAAAGATGCTCGAGCCAGCACCTTGTCTAGTGCCCTCCAAGGAAGATGAAGGGGGGAATAAAGAGGGCGAAAGCGGGCCTCCATCGCTACCTATTCCAATCGAGGGAATGAGCGCCTCCGCGAGGGAGGATAACCAAGGGGAAGAATGTGGCATTCTCTCTCCCCAGGGAAGGAAGAGGGCTACCTCTGAAAATCCGGAAACTAAGGTTTCCAAATGGGAGAAGAAATCTCTGCCAGAGGGTCCTGCCTCGGAGGGTATTCTTGCCGCACAATGTCTGCGCGGGGATCAGCCCTCTACCGAGCTGTAAGTAATCAAAAAGTACTTAATAATGAAAATATCTCGCTTTACTTCTGAGGAAAATAACCGAAGCATTTATCTTGCAGTTCGGATCTTAGCCCTTCTCAGCAAAGCTCGTCTTCAGGGGATCTTCTTCCAGAGATGATGGAGAGCGAAACGCCTCCCCCTGCCACGCCGCCTCACGAGGCGGGAAACCTCGAGGTGTCATCGCGGAGGGTTTCTCCTGATCCGGCAAGGCCAGAAGGTAATCCTATGGCCACCCGAAGTCCTCAGTATCCGGCTCTTGAAGAGAGCAATCAAAAGAGTCCGGCACCGTCTGGTGTGCGGTCGGACGTACTGAGGGATCTGCTAGAGCAAGCGGCTATCTCAGAAGAGCACCGTACGTTGATGGGTGGGTGATTGAAAGGATTTCGTCCGCCAAAAGCGGGTTGCATGAAGCCTTTATGAGTCTACTGACAGGTTTTGAGGTACACGAAATGATGTACATCATTGACAGTACCGCACATTTTTAGATGTGCCCTGTGTAGATAGTAGCCCTTGAGACTCTGGTTGTCGTCGAAAACGGCGGCAAACAGAGGATCATAGTCCCAGGTAATAACCAGACCGCCTGTATGCGCAGGGTGATTGAAAGGATTTCGTCCGCCGAAAGCGGGTTACATGAAGCCTTTATGAGTCTACTGACGGGTTTTGAGGTACGTGAAATGATGTACATTTTTGACAGTACCGCACATTTTTAGATGTGCCCCGTGTAGATAGTAGCCCTTAAGACTCTGGTTGTTGTCGAAAACGGCGGCAAACAGAGGATCATAGTCCCAGGTAATAACCAGACCGCCTGTATGCGCAGGTGGTTGAAGCTTCGGTGGCTAGCCGGACTGATGGGTTTGCCGAACTAAAGCGACAACTGGATGCGGCAGATGTCGGCATCGTGCTTGTTAACAAGCGGCTTGACGAGGCACAGGGTAGGTGATTTTTCTGGTGAATGTCACATAGTAAGAGCAGCATGATGCCAGTATCTTTAATATGTTGTGACTGCAGATGGAGCTGCCACCGTGGAGACCCTTCGGGAGGAGCTTGCCCGAGCCAAGGAGCAAGCAAGGAGTAGTAATGCGGCCGCTTTAAAGGCGGCTGAAGAGTTAAGGGCCGAACAGGCCGCACATTGCGGGAGCAAAGAAAAAATTGCCAAGATGGCGGTGGAATTAAAAGATGCTGCTGACCGTTACTGGCTTCTTGAAGAAGAAAACCGGGTGAAGGCGACGGACCTGGAGAAGGCCCGGGTGGATGCCAAGGAAGCCCGCTCCAAAATTAGAGCGACAAAGGAGGAGCTGAATCAAGTTGCGGATATCGTTTTTGGGAAGCCCTTCTTGTTGCAGACTAAGTTCGGAGATCCGAAATATGCTCCTCTGGACCGGCTATGGAGTTCTGCGGATGAGTACATGGATTTGGCTGCAAGTGCTGCGGATGCGACTGAGTACTTCAAGGATCAGAAAGGTCCTGAAGTGGAGAAGCTGTTCTGGTCACAGTTTCACGCTCCAGTTCATCCGCTGTTGCTGAATGAGCAATTGACCAATTGGGCCGAGCTCCATAGATTATCCGGACTGGCCATGAGGTCTGTTGTGGATCATTTGTGGCCAGGAGGGCCAAGGCCGAATAGCTACTTTAGCTTAGTGCAACAATTCCTTGGCACTGTGCCACGCATCGGTGCTGTAAAGAGGTCGGCGTGCATAGAAGGCTCGCGGATGGCCCTTGCCCGTGTCAAAACATACTGGGCGGAGATGGATGCCGCCAATGTTGCGGCACAGGGTTCGGCCATAGGCCGAGTGGCTGCCGAGCACTACTTTGAAGAAGTTCTTGAAGGCGCTCGTTCGATAGAGGCTCAGTGCTCGAAGAATATTATGTTTGATTGAAATGTATTCCCATTGTAAAAACAATGTTTTATTGAGTTTATCAAGGCTCTATTTATACTTTTGCCCGAAAGTACTATGATGCCTCCTGTGCGACCGTTTATGTATATATGTATATAACCTGAAAGATGGCAGTCGTCGGCTTCAGCCCCCACGCATATAATGCGGGGGTGTTCGTAGAAGATGCATCTTCACACTTGATCCAACGTCTTGGTCCATTAAGGAGGTGATAGCGCAGTGAACTAGGCAATTGGACTATAATGCTTCAATACTTTCACTTAGCCAGAGGAGTTTGACAGTGGGGCTACTATATAGCCCCTGGCGGCTTCGCACTCATCCGAATTCGGGGTGTGTACATGCCTGGCCGGGAAACGGCCCTTCTTTAAGGCGGAGGAATCCCGAAGATTCCGCTAGGTCATCGAGTGGTTGACTAGTCTCACGCTATATCATGACAGTCAGTTTTTGGCTTTCTCTACTGAGGTGCTCGTCCGGATGAACCAGGGCACAATCGCAGTAGTTCTCCTGGTGTCGCCTTAGCCGATAAAGCGGAACGTAAGGCAGCAAAACACAGGAGCCGGGCAAACCCAACATTTGACCAAAGACATGATTCAAAGCTGATGCATATAAAGCCAAACTCGCGACGCCGAACACTCCCTAAGGTATTCGGTCTTTATGGTGTAAACCGGGCTTAAGCAGTGCCCTTTGTAATAAGCCCTTGGTGTCCAGGTACGTGCAATATTCTGACATGGCCACATGCCAATACGTCAGCATCCTTCTCAATTGTACTGAGAATCCGGGGGATGTGTATCAACAAGAGACAGTAAAAAAGGTTTACGTAGGGTCTTAATCTATAAAGAATCCTTGGAACGGGTCCCTACTGCACGTCTGCGCCTGTGTCTCCATTGTGCCATATCCTGGACGGGTGTGGCACGATGGTCATCTGTAAAAGAGAGCAACTTAGTTGAAAAGTTTTCATGCAAAAAGGTAGGTTATACTACATAAACCATGTACAGTTCAAGATGAGTAAAGTTGAGCCTGATTGCCGCTTGTTTGCGCGCGCTGAGCCCCTTGTATTGTAATAGGGGTATAGCCATCAAACCTGTATCAATTACATATAGGTGCGCCGGACTCGTCTAACCGACGTCCGTGGTCTTAACGACCTGTCAGATGCTTTAGTTGGTGAGGCCGTTTAGTGTGCGTCTGCCAAGGCAGCCGCACGGTCTTCCGCGTGCAAGGAGCGCTCAATATTTCCATTTACTGTAATGATGCCGCATGGACCGGGCATCTTAAGCATGAGAGAAGCATAATGCGGTATTGCGTTAAAGCGAGCGATGTGGAAGGTTAAGTTTTCGCTGCGGAAGTTATCGGGAAAGCCGAATATAACCTCTAGTAGCAGGGAGCCCGTGCAATGGGCCTTTGGGCCTGGCGTTACTCCTTTAAAGGTAGTATTGCTGCGGCTAATTTTTGTTGGGTCTATCCCCATTTTGCGGACTGTGTCCTGATATATTAGGTTTAAACTGCTGCCGCCGTTCATCAGGACTCGTGTGAAGTGGTATCCGTCAATTATTGGGTCTAATACCAAGGCAGCCCATCCTACATGCCGGATACTTGCCGAGTAATCCCGATGGTCAAAGGTGATCGGTTGGGACGACCAGTGGCAGAACTCCGCGGTGATAGGCCCTGGGGCATGTGTCTCTAGGAGTGCCGCTTTGTTTCTCCCCTTTGTTACGTGTAACACGTTTACTGTTTTGACTTCTGGTGGGAATTTCTTCTGTTCCCCAGTGCTTTGCTTGCGAGGCTCGCCCTCGTGTTCGCGTGGTGTATCCTGCCCCTTATGTCCGGCCTTGAGCTTGCCAGACTGCTTGAAAACCCAACATTCTCTATCGGTATGATTTGTAGGCTTATCGGGGGTGCTGTGGATCTGACATATTTTATCCAGAATCTTGTTTAGGCTGGACAGTTCGTCTCTGTTGCCTTTCAAGGGCAGATTTTGTTGACCTGGCCAAGAGCTTCTAAATCCGGCATTTACCGCCGTGCTCTTTGGGATGTCTTCTTTATTCCGGCGCTTGTTTTTGCTGCGTCGTGGTTTCCCGTTTTCGTCCCTGACTTCGGATGTACTTGGGTCGCTGGTGCTGCATCGGGATAACTAGCTATCCTCGCCCGCGCAAAAGCAGGTCATGAGGCTTGTTAATGCTGCCATTGTTCTTGGCTTTTCTTAGCCGAGGTGTCTGGCAAGCCATTCGTCTCGAACGCTGTGCTTAAAAGCTGCTAAGGCTTCGGCGTCCGGGCAGTCGACTATTTGGTTCTTTTTAGTGAGGAACCTGTTCCAAAGCTTTCGGGCTGACTCTCCGGGCTGTTGAGTTATATGACTCAAATCGTCTGCATCCGGTGGTCGGACATAGGTCCCTTGAAAATTTGCCCGAAAAGCGTCTTCGAGCTCTTCCCAGCTTCCCATGGAGTTTTCGGGGAGGCTTTTAAGCCAGTGCCGAGCTGGCCCTTTGAGCTTGAGGGGTAAGTACTTAATGGCGTGGAGATCGTCTCCTCGAGCCATATGGATATGGAGGATGTAGTCCTCAATCCAGACCCCAGGGTCTGTCGTTCCGTCGTACGCCTCTATGTTTACGGGTTTGAATCCCTCTGGAAATTCGTGGTCCAGCACCTCATCGGTGAAACATAGGGGGTGTGCGGCACCCCTGTATTTGGGTGTACCGTGGTGTTGGGATGTTTGTTGTGTTGCATTGCATGCTGGAGCACGCTTGTGTGGCCCATAGATGGATCTGGTTGCGCCGTCCTTTTGATGCAAGCCCTCACGCGGATCGCGTACTGGCTTATGTGCAGCGTCGTTTACCGCTCTATGTTGGCCATGAGGTCGTCTATCCGACCGGATGGCCGTTTTGTTTTTTGGTTGCGGGGGATCTAAGGCCTCCTTATCGAATTCAGGTAGCAACTTTCGCTTCGGGTAGCTCTTGGTGTGGCGATTACCGCCGTACTTCGCTGCCGTGTTGAGTACTTCACTCCATCTGATTCTGAGTGTGTCTTGTGCAGCCCTGAGCCTTTGCTTCTGCTTTTTCAGACTCCTCGCAGTGGCAACAAAGCCTTTGATGGGCATTCTGTTGCTCCGGGTGCCTGTCCGGTGTGATGTCGTCCAGACTGTTATCTTCGACGAAGTCGGGTTGTTCGGTTTGATTCTTCGTGTTGCCATGGTCGGGCGATGGTTCACCCTGCTCTATCACTGGATCTATATGATCGCTGTTTCTGCCGAGGCGGGATTTGGGGCGGTGCTTACGCCGCCGCTTTGAGTGCTTCTCGAGGGAACAACCCTTCGCTGCGTCCTTCCGTTCCTCGTCGTTTTCTTTGGGTGTGTCCACCATGTATACATCATATGATGAAGTGGGCATCCTGTGCCCTGTGGGCAGTGGTTCTTGTTCGTCTCTAGCATCGTCATCCATATCGTCGATGTCTTCGGAGTCGAAGTCAAGCATGTCGGTCAAATCGTCGACAGTGGCTACTAAGTGGGTGGTGGGTGGGTAGCGAATTTCTTCGTCATCCGCATCCCAATCCTGCCGAACATAGTTCGGCCAGGACTCTCCTCACAGGGAGAGAGACCTTAATGAGTTCAGTATGTCGCCGAAGGGCGAGTGCTGAAAGATATCCATGGAGGTAAACTCCATAATCGGCGCCCAGTCGGATTCGATAGGCACATGCGCAGGCGGTTCGGAGTCTGTGGCCGAGGAAGGATCCGACAGTTTGGCATCATGGCTCTCGTGAAGGGTAAGGTCGATACTCGGCTCGATCGCCGCTGAGGATACGGCCTCCGTGGCGGGGTCTATCCACCCGTCCATGGATGGCGCAACTGGCTCCGAATTGATGGTCGGAGTGGTTGCCGCGATCTCCTAAACACTATCCGATGGTAGAGCTAAATCATGCTCATCGTGACCGTGTGGCGCACTAGGCAGGGGCTCGAATCCGTTGAAGATCAAGTCTCCGCGGATATCGGCCGTGTAGTTTAAGCTTCCAAACCTGACCTGGTAGCCAGGGGCGTAACTCTCAATCTGCTCCTGATGGCCAAGCGAGTTGGCCCGCAGTGCGAAGCCACCGAATACAAAGGTCTGTCCGGGGAGAAAAGTCTCACCCTGGACTGCATCGCTATCGATGATTGAAGGAGCCATCAAGCCTAATGATGACGACACAGAGGAACTCTTAATGAAAGCACCAATGTCGGTGTCAAAACCGGCGGATCTCGGGTAGGGGGTCCCGAACTGTGCGTCTAAGGCGGATGGTAACAGGAGGCAGGGGACACGATGTTTTACCCAGGTTCGGGCCCTCTTGATGGAGGTAAAACCCTACGTCGCGCTTGATTATTCTTGACAATATGAGTAGTACAAGAGTTGATCTACCACAAGATCGGAGAGGCTAAACCCTAGAAGCTAGCCTATGGTATGATTGTCTGTTATCCTGCGGACTAAAATCCTCCGGTTTATATAGACACCGGAGGAGGCTAGGGTTACACAAGGTCGGTTACAAAGGAGGAGATATGCATATCCGTATTGCCTAGCTTGCCTTCCACGCCAAGTAGAGTCCCATCCGGACACGGGACGAAGTCTTCAATCTCGTATCTTCATAGTCCAACAGTCTGGCCAAAGGATATAGTCCGGCTGTCCGGAGACCCCCTAATCCAGGACTCCCTCACTATGCATAGGGGTTGGCACACGTTTTCGTCGTGATTCTCCGGTAGAAACTTTGGGGCACTCTTTGAGGTCCTATGTGTTGGTTGAATAGATGAATCTGAGATTGTGTGATGCATATCATATAATCATACCCACGGATACTTGAGGTGACATTGGAGTATCTAGGTGACATTAGGGTTTTGGTTGATTTGTGTCTTAAGGTGTTATTCTAGTACGAACTCTAGGGCTATTTGTGACACTTATAGGAATAGCCCAACGGATTGATTGGAAAGAATAACTTTGATGTGGTTTCATACCCTACCATAATCTCTTCGTTCGTTCTCCGCTATTAGTGACTTTGGAGTGACTCTTTGTTGCATGTTGAGGGATAGTTATGTGATCCAATTATGTTAGTATTGTTGAGGGAACTTACACTAGCGAAAGTATGAACCCTAGGCCTTGTTTCCTATCATTGCAATACCGTTTACGCTCACTTTTATCACTTACTACCTTGCTGTTTTTTATTATTTCAGATTACAAATACCTTTATCTACTATCCATATACCACTTGTATCACCATCTCTTCACCGAACTAGTGCACCTATACAATTTACCATTGTATTGGGTGTGTTGGGGACACAAGAAACTCTTTGTTATTTGGTTGCAGGGTTGCTTGAGAGAGACCATCTTCATCCTATGCCTCCTACGGATTGATAAACCTTAGGTCATCCACTTGAGGGAAATTTTCTACTGTCCTACAAACCTCTGCACTTGGAGGCCCAACAACGTCTACAAGAACAAGGTTGTGTAGTAGACATCAACACCTCGTCGTTTCTGGATTGATGCAATTGATACCGCGTGCCACATCATCAACAGAGTATATCTTCACAAATTCTTCAAGAAGACTGCCTATGAACTCCTCACTGATACGAAACCCAATGTAAGTTATTTCAAAGTCTTCGGTGCTAAATGTTGGATTATAGATCCTCATCACAACTCAAAATTTGCACCGAAAGCACATGAAGGTTTTATGCTTGGTTACGGAAAGGACTCGCACACCTACAGAGTCTTCAACAACGTTCTTCACAAGGTTGTTGAAATTGTAGATGTGCGGTTCGATGAAACTAATGGCTCGCAGAGAGAGCACCTACCTTCTGTGATAGATGAACCAGCACCTAAGGAAACTATCAAGTTCAAGGCTACTGAGGATGTCATTCCTACTGAAGAATCTGCTAAAGAATTCATTCCAGAACATGAAGAACGTCGAGCTAATGCACCTGAAGAAAATGGTGCTGAAGAAAATGCTGATCAAATTCCTCAACGACAACCAGCTCATCCTCGCATTGCAAAAGAAGTGCAAGTTGAAAAGATCATCAATGACATTAAAGCGCATGGTCCTCTCACATGCTCAAAAGCTTCACATTTATCTAACTTTTGTGGGCACTATGCTTTTGTCTCTATCACAGAGCCCATTAAGGTAGATGAAGCATTTCTGGAGCCTGAGTGGATTCAGGCCATGCAAGAAGAATTACATCAGTTCAAGCTCAACAACGTCTAGGAACTGGTCAAACGTCCAAATCCTCGCAAGCACAATATCATTGGCACAAAGTGGATCTATCGCAACAAGCAAGACGAAAATGGCCTTGTGGTAAGGAATAAGGCACGGCTTGTAGCTCAAGGCTACACACAGGTTGAAGGAATTGATTTCGATGAAACTTTTGCACCTGTTGCTAGACTTGAGGCTATTCGCATATTACTTGCTTATGCTAACCATCATGATATCACTCTATATCAAATGGATGTGAAAAGTGCATTCCTCAATGGTAAGCTTGAGGAAGAAGTATATGTTGCTCAACCCCCAGGTTTTGAAGATCCAAAGAATCCTGACAAAGTCTTCAGACTCAATAAGGCCCTCTATGGCCTCAAGCAGGCCCCACGGGCGTGGTATGATACTTTGAAGGAATTCCTTATGAAGAAAGGCTTCAAACCCGGTTCACTCGACCTTACTCTTTTCACTAAATCTTATGATGGTGAATTGTTTGTGTGCCAAATGTATGTTGATGATATTATCTTTAGCTGTACTGACCAACGCTATAGTGATGAATTTTCCTATATGATGAGTGAAGAGTATCAAATGTCTATGATGGGAGAGTTGAAATTCTTCTTAGGTCTTCAAATTCGTCAACAACACAATGACATATTCATATCTCAGGAGAAATACCTCAAGGATGTATTGAGGAAATTCGGCATGCAAGATTGCAAAGGCGTCAAAATTCCTATGCCCACAAATGGCCATCTGTGCACTGATGAAAATGGTATTGACTTTGATCATAAGGTATACCGCTCCATGATTGGTTCTTTATTGTACTTATGTGCATCTAGGCCAGATATTATGCTTAGTGTTTGCATGTGTGCCCGATTTCAAGCTACACCGAAGGAATCACACCATAAGGCTGTGAAGCATATTCTTTGATATCTAGCTCACACACCAACACTTGGATTATGGTACCCCAAGGGCTCGGCTTTTGATCTCATTGGATATTCTGACTCTGACTATGCTGGTGATCGTGTGGACCGCAAGTCAACATCTGGTACATGTCATTTCCTCGGACGATCTTTGGTCTATTGGTCCTCGAAGAAACAGAACTGCGTATCACTATCTACTGCTGAAGCTGAGTACATTGCCGCTAGTTCTTGTTGTGCTCAATTGCTATGGATGAAGCAAACTCTCAAGGACTACGGCGTCAACATGAAGAATGTGCCTCTCTTCTGTGACAATGAGAGTGCCATCAAGATTGCTCACAACCCAGTTCAGCACTCGAAGACAAAGCACATTCAGATTCGTCATCATTTTCTTCGCGATCATGTGTTGAAGAGTGACATTTCTATTGAGCATGTGAAGACTGAAGAACAACTAGCCGATATCTTCACAAAGCCCTTGGATGAGAAGAGATTTAGAAAGTTGCGGTGTGAGCTAAATATCTTAGAATCTTTGAATATTCTTTGAAAAGGACACTCATCCTAACACTTATGCAAAATTGATGACTTAGATGTGCAACACATGAAGAAACGTTTTTCTTCAATCAATGAAGAATAACACTCTAAGTGTGAAGAAATTAATGAAGAATTTGATTCTCAGAACCCTACGACAATTGTACGCGGTGTCTGAAATCATCATTCTTATACGGTGGGTCACGCCACCACCAAAAGTTGAAATTCCTCAGTTGTTCAAATTCTTCAACTTTGCATTGTCTTCAATGTTTCTGTCATTTTTCTTCATTGGCTATATATATATATATATATGAGTTTATGTCCTCTACAGCATTCACTTATGGCTATTTCTTCAAGTTGTTTTTTTGCTAAGTGAATGTGATCGGACCCTTCCCCCTCTATGCTATACTCAACCCAATCTGTTCACAAATTCTTCATGTGCGTTCTATTTGAAACTCGTTCAAAATCTTCACTGTGTCCTTGTTAGCTGAAGAAATTGCGAACGGAACTTCAAAACCTATCTTATCTAAATTTTCGGCTTTGCCGCTCAAACCGTTCCGCATCCCACGATATACTTATCTATTCATCCACGATCTAACACGATCTCCACTTCTCAGTACGTGGGTGACACATGTCATGCGAATGAGAAGGGTCAGGGGCACGTTCGTCCAAATTCTTTGGGCGAACAGTTTTTCACCGTGGCTATAAATACCCCCTCTCCCCTTCCTCACTTCCTTTACTCCACTCGACCTCCTTCTCCAGCTCGAGCTTCTCAAACCCTAGTGCCGCCGCTACTTCATCATCGCTGGTGAGGAAGAGCTTCACTGCCTCGACCTCGTCGCCGCCGTACTCACGCCGGCCGCGGAAATCTTCACTCCGGCGCTGCCGTAGCGGTCTTCCTTCGCCGAGTTTGGGCGTGGAAGATCTGCACAGACGAACTTCACTTCTCCACCTCACAGTTCGTCGTGTTCTTTGTTCAGGGGAATTAAAAGATACTTTTACTGCCCTCTGTGATTCAAATGATTATCTACAAAATCTTCAAAGGTGTTTTTCTTCAAATCTTCACACACTAAAACACCTCACATGTCATCTGTTCTTTATTCGTTTCTCTAAGCTATGTTTTTCTTCAAGATTCCTCAAATGTGTGGATTTTCGACCTATACATCTCTGGAACCTAAGACAAAGAACGCTTAGTGAAATTCTTCAAGACTTATCTGGTCAAATTCCTCAAACTTGTTCTTTTTACAAAACCTTCTGAGAACACATATGACCTCTCCAAATTCCTTGCAACTATACTCTGTTCACAGGTACTCTTGTCCGCTGCTGAATCACTAGGTTCTCATCAACTTAACTCATTTGCAGCGTTCCTCGAAGAAAAATTGCATACTTCTTCAGAAAATTCGATTGTTCAAATTCCTCAACTGAAGAAAATGACTGATGGTAAGAAGCCACAGAAAGGAGGAAAGAAGCGAGAGGTCAACATAGTGTTTGAAATCCCTGATGACATCTATACTGGGTACTTCACACCTCCCGAGGAAGATAAAAATCAGCGCAAGGTGCGCATTCAAAAGATAGAGAGGAGATGGGCTAGAGAATGGAGGGAGTATAGATATGTTACTCCCAAATACATGAAGAAATTCGCTGTTACCCCTCCATGCTCAAGACCTCCATTGGCACCTGGCCAAGAAGCGGATCCCACTAGCATCAAGCATGGTGAGGACTTTCCTGAAGAATGGGCCAAGCGCCAGGCCAAGTTAGCCAAACAAGCAAAAGAAGCAGTGAGGAAATTCAATGAAGACTCTGCTGCTGCTGCTGCCACTGAGGCCTCTGTCAAGCCGAAGAAATCTATGGCAAAGAAGCCTGCACGTAAGCCAAGTGCTTCACCTTCAGTGCCCTCAAAGCCAAGTTCCTCAGCAATGTCCTCACGGCCAAAATCTTCAAAGCCCTCAAGGCCAATTCCTCATGCTACTCCTGCTCCTCCAAAATCCTCAGCTCCTCCAAAGTCCTCAGCTACTCCGACAAAGTCCTCTCATCTTGCCACGTGCCAAAGGACTACAGGCATCTCTATTGCCTCAGGAGCTTTAGCTAGTTCCTCAGCTGCACCCAATTCTTTAACGGGACCCTCTCTGCTGAAGACAAAGGCCACTGCTGGACGAGGTCCTCGCCCTAGTCCTCAGAAGAAGTAGGTCCCTTCCAAGTGACGTCTGAAGAAGACGAAGCTGATGATGAAGAACTTGCTGAGATCATCAGAGATAGGCAAGTCAAGGCCGCTAGAGCCAAAGGCACAAATGTGCCACTGCTTTTGGATCCAAGGTTGATCCTCGACTATATTGATCTCTGGCACAAGGACCCAAACACTCCTATGCCTGATTTCAAGTTGACTCCTGGCCAAAGTCACATGCTGACCCATTTCATCCAAGAAGAAAAATGGAAATATGAGAAGGCCAGGCAGATCAAGAAAGCGCAATATAAGAAGGAGAAATTTCTGAAGAATAACATTGTCACTATGACAACTGATGAACTTGTAAAAATCCAGTCTGAAATCAAAACCCTCAGCGATGACTTCAAAGCCTACTATGTTGATTGGCAAGGAGCCAAGGCCAGGTTTGTTAAACTGGATGAGAAGTTCATCTCAAATGTTGCAGCTCCATCGCAACAGGAAATTCCTCAGGCTGAAGCATCTGCTCAGCCAACTGAAGAACATGCCAGCTCCGCTGATGACTTTCAGGCTGCTGAAGAAAATGTGAGTTCCAGGGCTGATGACTGCATTCCAGCCACTAAAGAAATTGCCAGGGCATCCACTAGTGGTGCGCCTGAAGAAAATGAAGAAGTCAGGGCAATTGCATCAGTTGTGCCTGAAGAAAATCAACCAGATTCCTCTGCTCCTCCTGCGCCTACACCAACTCCGATCCTTCCATTTGCATCAGATGTGAAGAAGACCAAGACTGCAGAGCGGGCAGCTGTGAAGAAAAGGAAAGCATCAGCTACTTCAGATTCTTTAGCTCCAAAGAAAATGAAGTATATGACAAGTTCGTTCGCAAATCCCATTGATGTTGTTCCGATCTCAACTATGCCATCAAAGGACCTTGTTCCTTTTGATGAAGAATATGTGATCCCCAGCAGATCTAATGAAGAAAATCCTTCTGCTGCTTCGTCAGAGCAGATGGATGAAGAAATTGAAGCGGATCAAATCCCTTCAACACCAGTTGTTTCCTCGCCTATGCCTCAGTTCACAGCTGAAGAGGCTGGCGTTGAAGAAATGGAAGATGAAGATGTGGACATTGGCTGTACCACACCTGTGCTAAGTGATGAATTTTGGGAAAGTCAGCATCCAAACTCTCCACTGTTCACACCTTTACAGCAAATACCTCAGTCCCCTGCACCAACTGTTCAAATGGGCTCTAAAGAAACTCACCCCACTTCGTCTGTACATGAAGAAATTCCAGCCACTAGTGCTGAAGAAACTGCTGCTGCTGAACATCTGAAGACGCAGACTGCCACTGAAGAGGAACCAGAAATTCCTCAGCCTGAAGAACCTGACATTGCGATTCCTGAGGTTGTGATGCAACTCACTGACACTCCTCTACCTAAGCCAAAGGATCCATTCTCCAGGAAGCAAAGATTCAAGGCTGATGATTTCTTCGACGAGCACGTATTCTTCACAGACTACAACCCCTATGACTCTGCTCGCATTAGGAAAAGGCGTTTCTAGACTGCCAGCCAGGCTAATTTCTATTCCTCAGTACTGTTCAACAAAGACAAAATCTTCTATCATGAGCACATTCCTCACATGGATATGGAATCTCTGCCGTGCTTCGTGCCAGTCCTCAGTGTTCTTCACGATGCTGGACTCTTAAATTTCTGCAGTGACATCTATGATTGGAATGAAGAACTCATTCTTCAATTTTATGCGACGCTGCACATCACAGGAGATTCTAAAGATGTGAATTCATGGGTGCTGGACTGGATGTCTGAAAACACTCACTACACGGCACCAGCTACTGAATTGCTTTGTGCTTTACCACTCAGTCCTCCCCTTGAAGTTGCTCGTTGCATCTAAAGCGAACCTGAGCTTACAAATCACTACATGCAAGTTCTAATGAAGCCTTTGAAGCCAGGTCAGGCCCCACGAACCAAATTCCTCGTGAAGGAATTACTATATGCGCCTCGGACTGTCTATCGCATTCTGACAAGGACAATGAGTCCCATCAAAGGCCACGACTCATCTGATGAGGAAATAGTTGGCATCATGAAGAATCTGCTATTCAACATCATACATAGCATTCCTATCAACTATCACGATTTCTTCATGAGGACTCTGGCAAATGCCGCACTTTCTCCGTTTGAGCTGAAACCTTATGCACCTTGGATTATGAGATTCCTCAGAACAAGGTCTTCACTCAACTACAAGGTTGATTTTTTAGAATCACCTTAGCTATCTGCCCCCGATTGAAGTCCTCAAGCAGGCTTTTGCTTCGACTGATGAAAAAGGCAAGGCTCCTGCTGTCATTAGTGAAGGCACTCGTCCATTGGATGGTCAGTTTCGCAAAGCTGCATCTTATTCCACCAATGATGACTCTGCCACACATGACTCTACTGCCAATGCACCCAAGTCTACTCCCCAAGCCACTACTCCTCGTGTGATGACTGACCATGAGCTTCTTCTTAGTCTTCACCAGAAAGTGGATCAAAACCATAAATGGGTTAAGCATCACTTTGGTTCATTTCTTCACAACATGACTGCTACACACAATGCAATGAAGAAAAACCATTACTACGTCCATGAAGTTTTCGGTCGCACCTGGGCCATTCTGTCACATCTGTATGGTGAAGAAGATCTCAATAAAATGGGTCTCAAGGAAGATTTTGACTGGTCTGCACCTCCACCGAAGAAATACAAGAAGGTCAAGGTTCCTCCTTTGGTGTCCAGCTCCTATTCTTCATCGCGCGACACCGAAGAGCATGAAGACTTGGACGACACTGCAGCAGGCCCTTCCACGACAAACGACCCCAACAACGCTGGCGCTCCTTCATCAACTTGATATTCTTCAGGGGCGTTAGTCCTCATTTTCGATCCTTTTGGTCATTCGATGACAAAGGGGGAGAATTTTGAGTTAGTCTTCAAGCGCGTCTGTCTATATGGGCATTTTTTTTCTAAGTTACAACTCTCATTCTTCTGAAACTTTATTAGATCGAGTTGTAAACTTAAACCCGATGGTGCTCTGATACTTTGGATGTGTTTTTCTGCATGCTGATTTCTCATATATGTTAATGCACGCATGCTGAATTACATCAGTCACCATATTTCATCATGCATTCCAAATTCTTCATTATGATATGTCAAATGCGTGTATGAATTACAAGATACAGGGGGAGATCTCCATGATTCAACTCTTCAAGTGTGCATTGCTTCAAATGCAAATTCCTCACTATGCACATCTTCAGGGGGAGTTCTTCTATATCTTGCAATCAAATTCCTCAATATCAGTATTTACACTTCATATGTTTATCCCCGTTGAAAACTTAACCTATATTGTCATCAATCACCAAAAAGGGGGAGATTGTAAGTGCATCTAGTGCCCCTTAGTGATTTTGGTGTATTGAAGACTTATAGGTTAAGGGACTAATGTGTTTTTGAGTGTACACAGGTCTATAAGTCTATGAGGAGTATGATATTTACAGAGAAAGTTGACCCCTAAAAATGAAGTTCTTCAACTAAAGACTTTGGATTTCTGAAGACTTTCTGAAGACTTTGAAAGTGAAGAAATTGGTGCAATCTTGAAGACTTGGTATTCATCCGAGGAACATGAAGCGTGAAGACTTTTGTTTTTGTAGTTTTATTTTCTCTTTCTTGAGTCATAGGAAACACCGTACTATTAAAGGGGGTCGAGGAAATACTAAGGAAAAATTTCCATGTGATGCTCAACTCAAAATCCTACACCTACCAATCCCTTCGAGCGAAGCCATTGGAAATCTCATACAGTTCAGTTATATTCTTCAGTGACAGAGACGAAGTTCTTTTGGTCTATGAGGAATTTGTTCTGACTGAGGAGTTAGGAATTCTCCAGTGCGGATTACCTACACAGTGAGGAACATGATAGCCCTGAGGAATTTGATACTCAAATTTCCGATCGTTGCTGTGCTATGCGCCAACTGTCCCAAAATATGTACCCACCTAACGGTCATATCATTGAAGGGCATTTATGTCTTATCATGTCGGGCTGCTCCCTAGGCTATAAATAGCCGCCCCCCTACAACCACTAGCTGGTTGGCTGCTCCGAGAGAAACTGACACTTGTCATTTGAGAGCACCCATCCTCCGAGGACTTTGAGCAAAAATCATCAAGTGAGGAAAACCCAAACCCAAACACCTACAAACCCCAAGTGATTGAGCATCACTGAAGAGATTGATCCTGCGTGGATTCGACGCTTTTTACCTTTGAAGACTGTGCTTCTTCCAGACGGTTAGGCGTCAAGGTCTAGAGCATCCAAGAGGAATTGTGGATCGTCGAGTGACCAAGTTTGTGAAGGTTCGGAAGTCACCTGAAGACTTACCACGAGTGATTGGGTGAGGTCTCTGTGGCCTTAGCTCAAGGAGAATACGGTGAGGACTGTGTGTCCGAGACTGTGTGTCCTCAGGTTTAAATACCTAGGCGCTCCAACCAAATGAACAACTGAGACAGCAGTTGGAACTGGTCTACCAAATCATTGTCTTCACCAAGCTCACTGGTTCTATTTCCTCAACTCTTTCATTTCCTCATAACTATGTTGAGTGCTTGTTCATATATGTGTTTGAAGACTTTGACTGAAGACTTTCTCAAATTCCTCAGTTCAATTTCTTCAGTCTGTTTGTCTTCATCCTGTGTTATCCTGTGTTTACGCTTTCTGTACACTGTGCTTGTCTTCATTTCATCATGATGACTATGCTTGTGCTCTGTTAAGTTTACTTTTGAGTACTTATTCCGTTGCTAGTAGTTCTTCGCTAAGGAATTTCCTCACCTGCAAATTCCTCAGTGAAGAATTCATAAAAATCGCCTATTCACCCCCCTCTAGTCGATATAACACACTTTCATGCTAGGATCGGTCGGATCGTGAAGACGTACGACTACATAAACCGCGTTGTCATAACGCTTTCACTTACGGTCTACAAGGGTACGTAGACAACACTCCCCTCTCGTTGCTATGCATCACTTAGATGGATATTGCATGTACGTAGGAATTTTTTTGAAATTACTGTGTTCCCCAACAGTGGCATCCGAGCCAGGTCTATGCGTAGATGTTATATGCACGAGTAGAACACAAAGGAGTTGTGGGCGTGGGTATATACATATTGCTTGCCGTCACTAGTTGATTCTTGATTCAGCGGTATTGTTGGATGAAGCGGCTCAGACCGACTTTAATTTATCATGAACTTAGTACCTGATAGTATATTGCATGTCTATGTTGTTGTATATAGATGGCCCGTGTTGTTGTTTCGTTGAATTTTAATGCGTTCCTAGAGAAAGCTAAGTTGAAAGATGATGGTAGAAATTACACGGACTGGGTCCATAACTTGAGGATTATCCTCATTGCTGCACATAAGATTTACATCTTGGAAGCACCGCTAGGTGACAAACCCGCTGCAGGAGCAACACCAGATGTTATGAACGTCTGGCAGAGCAAAGCTGATGACTACTCAATAGTTTAGTGTGCCATGCTTTACGGCTTAGAACCGGGACATAAACGACATTTTGAACATCATGGAGCATATGAGATGTTCCAGGAGTTGAAGTTAATATTTCAAGCAAATGCCCGGATTGAGAGATATGAAGTCTCCAATAAGTTGTACAGTTGCAAGATGGAGGAGAACAGTTCTGTCAGTGAACATATACTCAGAATGTCCGGGTACCACAACCACTTAACTCAACCGGGAGTTAATCTTCCTGATGATAGTGTCATTGACAAAGTTCTTCAATCACTGCCACCAAGCTACAAGAGCTTCGTGATGAACTATAATATGCAAGGGATGGGTAAGACAATTCCCGAGCTCTTCGCAATGCTAAAGGCTGCGGAGGTAGAAATCAAGAAGGAGCATCAAGTGTTGATGGTCAACAAGACCACCAGTTTTAAGAAAAAGGGTAAAGGGAAGAAGGGGAACTTCAAGAAGAATGGCAAGCAAGTTGCTGCTCAAGTGAAGAAGCCCAAGTCTGGACCTAATCCTGAGACTGAGTGCTTCTACTGGAAAGGGACTGGTCACTGGAAGCGGAACTGCCCCGAGTATTTGGTGGATAAGAAGGATGGCAAAGTGAAAGGTATATTTGATATACATGTTATTGATGTGTACCTTACTAATGCCCGCAGTAGCGCCTGGGTATTTGATACTGGTTCTGTTGCTAATATTTGCAAGTCGAAACAGGGGCTATGGATTAAGCGAAGATTGGCTAAGGACGAGGTGACGATGCGTGTGGGAAATGGTTCCAAAGTCGATGTGATCGCCGTTGGCATGCTACCTCTACATCTACCTTCGGGATTAGTATTAGACCTGAATAATTGTTATTTGGTGCCAGCGTTAAGCATGAACATTATATCTGGATCTTGTTTGATGTGAGACGGTTATTCATTTAAATTAGATAATAATGGTTGTTCTATTTATATGAGTAATATCTTTTATGGTCATGCACCCTTGATGAGTGGTCTATTTTTACTAAATCTCGATAGTACTAATACACATATTCATTATACTAAAGCCAAAAGATATAAGTTTAATAATAATAATGCAACTTATTTGTGGCACTACCGTTTAGGTCATATTAGTGTAGAGCGCATGAAGAAACTCCATGCTGATGGACTTTTGGAATCACTTGATGCTTGCGAACCATGCCTCATGGGCAAGATGACTAAGACTTCATTCTCCAAAACAATGAACAAGCAACAAACTTATTGGAAATTATACATACTGATGTATGAGGTCCAATGAGTGTTGATGCTAGTGGCGCGTATCGTTATTTTCTAACCTTCACAGATGATTTGAGCAGATATGGGTATATCTACTTAATGAAACATAAGTCTGAAACATTTGAAAAGTTCAAAGAATTTCAGAGTGAAGTGGAAAATCATCGTAACACGAAAATTAAGTTTCTACAATCTGATCGTGGAGGTGAATATTTGAGTTATGAGTTTGGTCTTCATTTGAAACAATGCGGAATAGTTTTGCAACTCACGCCACCTGGAACACCACATCGTAATGGTGTGTCCGAACGTCGTAACCGCACTTTATTAGATATGGTGCGATCTACGATGTCTCTTACTGATTTACCGCTATCGTTTTGGGTTATGCTTTAGAGACGGCTGCATTCACGTTAAATAGGGCACCATCGAAATCCATTAAGACGACACCTTATGAACTGTGGTTTGGCAAGAAACCCAAGTTGTCGTTTCTTAAAGTTTGGGGATGCGATGATTATGTGAAAAAGCTTCAACCTGATAAGCTCGAACCCAATCGGAGAAATGTGTCTTCATAGGATACCCAAAGGAGACTGTTGGGTACACCTTCTATCACAGATCTGAAGGCAAGATATTTGTTGCTAAGAATGGATCCTTTCTAGAGAAGGAGTTTCTCTCGAAAGAAGTGAGTGGGAGAAAAATAGAACTTGATGAGGTAACTGTACCTGCTCCCTTATTGGAAAGTAGTTCATCACAGAAATCAGTTCCAGTTATTCCTACACCAGTAAGCAATATTGGGGATATTGCTTATCGGGAACTTATTGGTCGACCCATGATAAGGGGTAAATCGGCCAGTTTATTGGCATATCGGCCGATTTATCGCAATATCGGTTGATTTATCGGTCGATTTATCTTATCGGTCAGAGAATGGTAAGTGATAAATCGGCCGATTTATCAGAATTTCGGAAGATATCTTGAACAGTGCCAGTAAGTGAGGAAGCTAATGATGATGATCATGAAATTTCTGATCAAGTTACTACCGAACCTCGTAGGTCAACCAGAGTAAGATCGGCACCTGAGTGGTACGGTAATCCTGTTCTCGAGGTCATGTTACTTGACCATGACGAACCTACGAACTATGAGGAAGCGATGATGAGCCAGATTCCGCAAAATGGCTTGAGGCCATGAAATCTGAGATGGGATCCATGTATGAGAACAAAGCGTGGACTTTGGTTGACTTGCCCGATGATCGGCAAGCCATAGAGATTAAATGGATCTTCAAGAAGAAGACTGACGCTGACGGTAATGTTACTGTCTACAAAGCTCGACTTGTTGCAAAAGGTTTTTGACAAGTTCAAGGAGTTGACTACGATGAGATCTTCTCACCCGTAGCGATGCTTAAGTCCGTCCGAATCATGTTAGCAATTGCCGCATTTTATGATTATGAAATTTGGCAAATGGATGCCAAAACTGCATTCCTTAATGGATATCTTAAAGAAGAGTTGTATATGATGCAACCAGAAGGTTTTGTCGATCCAAAAGGTGCTAACAAAGTCTGCAAGCTCCAGCGATCCATTTATGGACTAGTGCAAGCCTCTCGGAGTTGGAATATACGCTTTGATAGTGTGAGCAAAGCATATGGTTTTATACAGACTTTTGGAGAAGCCTGTATTTACAAGAAAGTGAGTGGGAGCTCTGTGGCATTTCTGATATTATATGTAGATGACATATTATTGATTGAAAATGATACTGAATTTCTGAATAGCATAAAAGGATACTTGAATAAGAATTTCTCAATGAAATACCTCGGTGAAGCTGCTTATATCACTGGTGCGCGTCGATCCTAAACAAACGGTTTAAAACCTCTTTCCGCGACGGCATTTGGAACCATCGCCAAGTGAGTGTGGGCGATAGGGGGGTCCTTCCCACACGACCCAGAAACCGTCGGGGATAGGGCCCCTACAGTACTCCTACTCGTTTCTGCTCGCATTGCCACTGCAGTCGATATTCTATGGTGCTACGTTTATGATGCGCGGCCCATCACAAACGGTTCACTATTATAGAACGTGTATGATGCGCGACCCATCACAAACGGTTCACCGTTAAGAAGATTAGCTAATCGTCGTACGAGTGTCGGACAGGATTACGAAATGTCGGACCGTTGTAACATCGTCGTACACGATAACTATCACACACGCTATTCTGTGGTGCAACGTTTACGATGCATACTTCATCAGAAACAGTTCATGGTTGCGAATCGTGTATGATAAGGAAACTAACACAAACGTTTAGTTTGCCTGCACCGTTTGTGATATTGTCTGACGTCGCACACGCTTTGCAAACGGCAACTATGTGCATGCTTGCACACATTTCCTCTCTGTGAACCGTCTCGGATTATGGTGCATATCGCAAACGTTTGTGTTTTACCAACCGTGTGTGCCGTAACAACTTGGAGAGCGTAATTTCACCGTAATTTATTTGCTGCTTTTCCAAATTGTAGAGGATTTGGATTTGAATTTGAATGTATGCTACAGCTTTATCCATATCCATGAGGTTCAAACAGCCAATGCATTATTCGATTCATAGGTACATATGTTCAAGAATTACATAAGAACCAAATAAAGAATGATGAACCACAATTGTATACTTGTACCATTAAAGACGGTAAAGAAAGAGGCGAAATATATTCTGGTTGCTGAACAAGGTGAAGCGGAATGCCCATATTGTGCCCTCCTCCATGCAGAAGGCACGCATGACTCTAGTCCAACCCCTTGTGATGGCCGACCGCCCATCCTTCACTGTCTTCATGAAAACATCTAGATAATCATCGTGTTCTGGTAGAAAACTTTAACCTTTGCATGCCTACCAATCATGTAGTTTGAGAGGTAATCTTGAGTAAACTGCTTTGGCAACCACTGCAAAGGAATAAGATTTCAGACATTGTCATCTAACACAACTCATTATGGGCAGTAAAAAGAAGGCTGCAGAGTTCTTACTTACCATCATGCAGTTCGCTGTTGTCTTGGATAAAGTGTAAACAAATAGTTTAATTGCCAGCTTCCTCACTTGATGCTGGTTCATCGATATATCATTGCCCCATACGCAGAAAGGATCGAAACGCGGATCTTTACCAATGACATATGTACCTAAAAGCACCAAGTTAATATTAGAAGCTAAACAGCAATGGCACAATGATGTAGTGCAACACTCTTTTATAATATGTCTATATACATCCGTATGTGGTAGTCCATTTGAAATCTCTAAAAAGAACAAATATTTAGGAACGGAGGGAGTATCTTATAACATCCAATATACTCACATATCAGATGAATTAACATCTTATATTATGGGCCGGGAGGAGTTTAGTTTGTTCTTAAAAATTATCTGTTGTTGTATCCACGGGTAACAGTTAGTTTGAGCTAGTTCGGGCTCAAATAACCCTAAAGTATATCTAAACATGAGGGCTAGTTTGAGCCAGTTCGGGCTTAAATAACCCTAAAGTATATCTAAACACGAGGGCTAGTTTGAGCTAGTTGCATCTATAACCCACCAAAAAAAACTAGTATCCAACCCAAGAGGTGCTAATTGGAGCTAGTTCTCCTAGTGCATTTATTGTCAATCTAACCCTGTCATCCAAACAACTCTTTGGATGGAGTTAGTTCAGGGTTAGTAATGAGCTAGAAACTAACTCTAACCTCTAGCTAAGTTGAGTATCCGAACAGGGATGTGTTGTTGCTGTTGTTGTTGTTGTTGCTGCTCTTCTATGTATATCTAGACATCATTAGAACATTAATGTAACACTCTTCCTTGTTGCTATGTAGCCTAGGATTGCATATTTAGACATTAAGTACAGTCCATGTTGCTATGTAGCCTCAGATATATTACATATGGCCCTAGTTAACCTAAGGAAAATGGGTTGCAGATATATCCAGTTAAAAGTCCGATTCATCGATTAGTCCCTTATCAGCCGCCGGCCTATATGGTACCAACTACGGATATCCTGAACAGTGAGCAGATATAAGCCATGGGATGAAACTAACCTCGATGGAAAAAATCAGTCGTTCCCAAAATTTTCCTATGTAGGTACGTCAAGAAGCATGTTAAGCACAACAGGCTAAACATCAACCAAAATTACACATGGCAGCCAAAATAATCTCCAAAAGATATCTTCAGTGTGCAGGTTTAAGCACGCTAGTAAAGCAAAACAAGTGGAAAGATGTGCTAACTGCAACAGGCCTAACATTTAACAACAAGCAAACATGGTCATTCAAACTGGTATTGTGCCAGTCTAAGTACACTGGTTATGGTTAAATAAAAATGGAAAGGCGTGTTAACTACAAGATGCATCAACCAAATGTAGTCATTCATAGTGGTATTGTTGAAACTGGTACTGATGAAATTGAACTGCACAGTTCATACTTACACATATAGAACATCACGTTGTGAATAACTGGAATAAACAAGGCATACTACGAACAACCAAAGATAGAATTTGAAACTGAACATATGCTAACTACAAACAACCGAACAATCAATAAACTTTAAAAAGGGCATATGCTAGATATAACAGGCTTAACAACAAGCAAATATATGCATTCCTATCGGTATGTTTAAAACTGGATTGATGAAATGTACTGCACGGTAAATAATTGCACATATAGAGCATCACATTGTGAACGACTGAAATAAACAAATCATGGGTTTCCTCACTTGTCACAGATGGGCTCGTTCCCGTGGGAAGAGCATGGACCCTGGATGCGCTCCATGTTGTCGCAGATGGGCTCCTTCCCCTTGGAAGAGCACGACTGTAGGGTGCCCTCCCTGATGTCACAGACGGGCGCTTTCCCCTTGGAAGAGCAGATGGGCTCTTTCCCCTTGGAAGAGCCGGAGAGGGTGCCCTCCTCGTGGTCGCCGTCGATGAGGTCTGACTTGGAAGCTGTGGATCCCAAGCCAGTGTCGTAGAACGTGTCCTTCAGAAATAACAAAAGGGGCTCGATGGCGATGTAGAATGGCAAATTGTTGACAGCGAGCCAGAGGAGATCAGCGGCAGGGCCATGGATGAGATCGACGACGGTTGAACCCGAGGGGTTGGGGGTGGGCCACTTAACCTGTGACACAGCCTGCCTCAAGGCGTCGCTGTCGATGACCTTGATGTAGTAGCCGGCGAACGAGACATGCCCGCATACTCTAGCCCGCTGCTTGAGTGTCTACCACCAGTAATGGTCGTCAGCTTCCTCGGCGACGTTGGGGAAGAGACTGCTATACACCTCTTTTGGGCCAGTCGCTCCTCGAGCTCCAGGAGAAGCGTAGCCGGGCTTAGGCTGCGACACTCTGGAGTGGGGGATGGGGATCTGTGGGAAAGGGGGCGTTTGGCAGGTGTCATCTAAGAAACTCAGGGCGGCCTGGGTATGGAGATCGGTGGGTAAGCTGCACGGGCAAACCGACAGATGTTGACAATGGAGATCTTGCGGCGGCGGTGGGGACTGCTAGGGTTTTGAGCGAGGGAGGGTGTGTGTGTGTGTGTGCGCGTGCACGCTCGAGGAGGTTTTGTTGTGTGTGTGTGTGTGTGTGTGGAGGGGGGGTGTTTGAGGAAATGACGCGGGTATTGAAAATTTTACTACGCGGGAGTCAAACGCGGGAGTGAAATGCCGGGCTATTGAAAATTTTGATGATAGTGCACGCACACGGTCCAGAGATAACAACCGTGTGTTATGAAAAAGAAAACCCTCGAGGCGGGCAGATATTTTCGATGCAGGCAGGATTGGGAACAAGAAACATCACACACGGTCCGGAGATAACAACCGTGTGTTATGAAATAGAAAAATCCTCGAAGCGGGCAAATATTTTTGAGAGGGGGAGCCTCGTGGAGCCCAATGTTCTGTGCGGATGTGTGTGTGACAGGTGCACCGGCGTGGCACACGGTTAGTTTGAGTGAACCGTGTCTGTTGCGTCATCCGACTTGTCTAATGTTCATAAATTTGGCGAAAAATGATGCGGGAGAGGGTCAGAACATGAACACACTTGCATGTGGACCAAATTTATGTATCAAAAGGGTGGTTTGATTTTCAAATACCAAATGCAACTTCGATGTGGCACCTCTCTCGCAAAGCACACGGTATTGCTTGCTCCCACCCTCTCGTGTCGGCATGAAGGGAATACTAAGCTATGAATGCATGCCCCCTCCCCCTCACCCGAGGTTCACCTAGCAAAGTGTGAAGTAGCTAGCAGCCCCCCTCCCTCGTGTCGACACGAAGGGAATCGAAAGCTATATATGAATGCATGCCCCCTCCCCGTCAACCGAGGTTCACTGTCGGTGGGAAACGACACCTATGGGATCACAAGAATCCCTACTACGGTTAGCGGGGCGCAGGGTCATGGGAAGAGCGGATCTAACAGGTAGCCCATAGTTCGTTTATCCAGGTTTGGGCCGCGAGGATGCGTAAAACCCTACTCCTGCTTTGGTGGATTGTATATATGTGTCCTTGAGCTAGCTATGGGGCGTGAGGAGCTCCAAAAAGCCGAATCCCTCTCCTGGTCGCCTCGGGCCTCCTTTTATAGAAAAAGGGGTTGCCACGGTGGCACACAGGAGGTGGAAAGGGTATAGTGATGCAAGGTTATCCCTCGCATTACATGACAGAGCGCATTTAATGCGTCTTGCTTAGGTGTCCTTGCTTTATCGGGGACGGGGGAGAAACCTGTCTCGTCCGTCGCCGCTCCTTCTTGTGTCGACACGTGCCCTGGCCAGCGACGCCTGTGATGCCACATAGGTAGGCAGGCAGCTGAGGTGGCACAGTGGTGGGTCTTCACGAAGATCTGCATGCCGCCACGCAGGTGCCTGCCCAGCTGGTTGGGTCAGTAGCTGCATGCATGCGGTGGTGGAGGTTTAGTCGGCGTGGGCCTGATGGTGGCCCTGCGGATGTCCGCGGTAAGGGCCTTGCCGGGCCCCGGCAAGGGTCTTGTCGAGGCGCCTGCTGCCATCCCCGGCAAGGCGCTTGCCGGGGGCCTTGTGGTCTTCCTCGGCTGGGATCCCGCCAAGGGTTGTCGTTTCTTTAGTGTGTATCTAATCTTGGATGTCTTCACGAAGATCTGCATGTCGCCACGGGGATGTCTCCCGAATCCTTGCCCTTTGGGGGCAGTGGACTCAAGGGTGATTTGCTCCGGAGGCGCGGGGCGAGTTGCCGCGGCAAGGGTCTTGTCGAGGCCGCTAGAACTGTCTCCCGGCAAGGATCTTGCCGGGGGAGTCTGCTTCGTCCCCTTTGCTCTTCGTGGTCTTGGCCTTGGCGTCGTTCTAGTTCTCTTGAGCTTCGGTCTTACCCTGGCTCACCTCCCTTGCCTTGCTTGGTGTGGTGGTGTCCGTGGCTCAGACTGCCCGTGCATAGTTATAGGGGTACAAAAAGTGTACCCCTCTTTTTGTACACCGACAGGAGCCCCCGGGCCTGGGCCACACATAAGCGCAACGCGTTGTTGGGCTAGGCCCAAAAATGGTGCGCGGGCAGGCGGGGCGGTTTTTACTGCGGTAAGGTTCTTTGCGCGCTGCGCTTCCCACGACTCCTGCGCGTGGCGCGGCATGGGGAGGTGCTTGTGACGTGGGCGGCATACGTGGGGTTGGTTCCCGCGGGCATGCGTCACACCACAGTTAATGTGCAAGGAGGCGGCCCGTGTTTTCCCCCATAAAAAAGGAATAACCGCGGGCGCGCTGCTCACTTCCTCCTCTTTCCTCGTGGCTTTTCCAATCTCAGAGCCGCCGTTTCCTCTCTTCCTTCCTTCCTAAGCTTCCGCCGTCGCCTGCCGTCGTTGCTTCGCCATCCTCCTTCCTCAGCCCTCTAAACTTCTTGGCCGCCATGGTGCCCAAATCCGTCAAGGGCAAGGGGGTGGCTAAGGGCGCTGGGACTGTGGAGCCGCCGGAGAGCGCGCTGTCGGGGGACCGGACGAAGTCCGCTTTCTTCTTCCCCTCGACGGTTGATGTTCATGAGCTCCGGGCCTCCTTCAGGCCCCTATGGGGAGCGAAGACGGGGGGAGAGAATTCGGGACACCCGGCGACGCGCGTCATTCCTGCTGCTTGCGCCGATCCTGCTCCAAATTGGTATCCCTTTTTCGTCGATTATCTTTCTTGCGGGTTATGCCCCCCTTTCTCCGATTTCTTCTGTGACATCATGCACACCTTCGGCTTTCGCCTCTTGGATTTTACTCCGAATGCGGTGGCGTGCATGGCTTTCTTTGTGCATCTTTGCGAAGGCTTTGCCGGGGTGCAGCCCAACACGATGCTCTTCTGCCATTATTTCTTCCCTTGGATCCAGCCGGGAGGTGCCGTCTCTGGTTGCGTCACCTGGATCCCAAGATCCAAGGGGGCGTACCCAGACGGTGCCGAGAAGGAGAGGTGGGAGGAATGGCATGGCCGGTGGTGCTGGATTGAGGATGAAGACCCGCCGGAATTCTGCAAGGTCCGCCGAGTGCCGCCGGTCCGCGTCAGCGATTGGAGCGATGTCGCCGTCGCCGACGGGAGGCTCACCGTCGCCACCACCAGGATTCTCTGGCTCACCCGGGCTGGACTCACCCTTGATATGATCGGGGCGGACTTCATTCATCGCCGGATCGCCCCGTTGCACAACAAGGGGAGGCCAGCCTGGCTTTTCATGAATCCGGCTGACATTATGCGACTCCGCCCCGGCCTCGACCACAATTTCACGGTGTTGGCGCATGCCCACTTCTGCCAGCGGCTTTTCCAGCTTGATGTGGGTCGCGACGGCGTGGTTGAACGGACCGGCAAGGCCGCGAGGGCTGCCGCAAAGGTTGGCAAGGCCATCAAGGGGCCGTTTTTAAAGTTGCCAGCGGGGGTGGTCCCGTTGTGCAACAATTCACGTCGGTCCGAGATCATCGCCATGATGCCGGACTGTAACGCGCATGGCCCTGTCCCGAGTTGGAAGGAGCCGAAGGATGCTGATGCGCAGCAATTCTTCGACACCTGATCGAGGTGTATGTCAATACTGACGCCGAGCGGTGGCTTATCATGGACACCACCCAGGCAGAGCTGGACTACATCGCCACTAGGGCAAGGGAGGCACAGCTTGCCATGGAGGCCGGTAGCGTCGGGGGTGAGGAAGACAAGGCCGCAACGACTGTGGAGGAAGAGGAGCTCGTCCGGTGGGCGGCGGCCACCGAGGAGGTTAGCAGCGCCGACACCAGAGCTCCTCTTGTCGAGGACGCGGCCGACGAGTCGTCGTTGGAGGAGGACATGGCGGCGGGCTCGACGCCAACCAGGGGAAGAGGGCGAGTCCTGTGGCGGTCTGGCTCCGGCGAGCCGGTCCGGCCCGACAGGGCTCCGCGGCCTCAATTGACCCTGGAGGGGTCTGGGCGTCACACGAGGGCTACGGCAGCCAAGAGGCTGACGAAGGCCGTTGAGAAGAAGAAGACAACAGCCCCTTCCTCATCTGGGCGCGCGCAAACCCCGCCGTCTTCGCCTCCTCCGGCAGATCTTGACTCGGATGTTGACGCGGAGGTCACTTTTGATCTTGGGCCTCTCAGCCCAAAGAGGAAAAGGAAAGCGGTGGAGGAAGAGGAGATAGACGATGAGTAAGTACTCCGTTCCTTACTGCCATTTCCATTCCTCTGAATTAAGTCACCCATCTTGATCCGTTTTTGCTATTGCAGGGATGCAGAGACGTTGGCCCAGAGGGTGAAGAGGGCCAAAGCCTTGGCGGGCAGCCAGCCCCCGGCCAGTGCTTCAGAGTCGCCACTGGTGGTGCTGAGCAGCCCGGACAGCAGCCCCGGCACAGCCCCAAGCATAAGTTCGTCACCCTCCTCTTACTCGACACGTGGTAGGCATTCGATGCTATGGTGTTGACCTTGTCGGGTTTGCAGGAGGGGAGCGGCAGCAGGAGGAGCCGCAGAGGGCTACCCCCAACACACCACCCCCATCGACTACACCGCCGCGAGGGGCGTCCCCGGCAAGGGCATCAAGCACGGAGCCCACACCCATGGAGGAAGAGGGGAACTTGGGCGCTGGTGACTCTGCCATGACGCCAAATGCTGGCGGGGAGGGGACTTCTGCTTCATAGCCCGGCACTGGGAGTCGCCTGTCCTCTGTCTCTGTTTTTCCCTTATTCTTTTTCTTGGCTTCAATGCTCCCATTACTACCCAGGCCCTCCTTCAATAGGTATGGAGGACGTGGATGCCGTTGCTGGGAATGTTGCTGAGGAGGCCGCGGCGGGGGCCGACATGATTGCCGCCGAGGAGTCCGCCAAGGATGCTGCCGAGGACACCGCCGCAGGGGCCGCCAAGGCGACCGGCGAGGCTTTTGCCGAGGGTGCCAGCGGCGGGCCTGCTGGGGAAGCCGGCAAGGCCACTGCCGAGGAAGAGGTGGTTGATGATCAGCCTCCCTCCTCCTCAACCTCGGGCCCCGGCAGATATCTAAAGGTGGGCGATGATCTTTTCGTCCATCTCCCAGGGGCGTCAAGTTCCCGGGCGCCTGCCGCAGGGAAGTCTTTGATGGCGAGGTGCTTGCCGCCACCGGGCTCGAGGTTGTCGATGAGCCGAGCGTTGGCGGTGATGGTTCTCAAGAAGAGCAGCTTTTCCGCGCTATGGGGGCCAACTTCCGAAAACTCCAGGCACTCTACCGTGTCCGTCTGGACAAGGTTAAGTCCAGGACAGCAACCGTGGACCAGGCGGAGGTGGATTTCAAGGCGCGTGTTGCTGAGACGCAGACCTGGTTCCACCAGACTCGCAAGGAGCAGAGGGCCTTTCAGGAGGAATTGGCCAAGCACAATGTCGAGCTCACCATGAAGATGGCTGACATCGAGAAGGCCCAGGAAAAGGCGGCGAACTTGGCTGCCGTGGCCGAGGCCGTCCGGAACCAGCATCAAGTCGCACTGGATTCCCAGGAAGAGGACCTCACCGTGCGTGAGGCAAAGCTTGCCGCAGCGCTCCGTGGCCCTTGTCGCATGGCGGACTCGCGAGCTGGAGCAGAGGCACAAGGAGGCACTCGATGCCCAGGCTCTGGCCCATGCCGGCAACGTCAGGGAGTTGGAGGCGGAGCAGGACAAGCTGAAGGAACAGGCCCTCAGGCTGTCCAACCAGAAGAGCACGCTCAACAGCGCCTTGGTGGAGGCGCAAGGAGCAGTCATCAGCAGGACTGGGGAGCTCTCCGAAGCGCAAAACTCTGTCAGAGATCTCAAGCTGAAGCTGGAGGATCTCGAGAAGATGTTGTCGGAGAGCAGGGCTCGGGAGGTGATCTTGACTAGGAGTCTGGAGGAGGAGAAGCAGCTGCGGGCGAACGAGGCCACCTCCCACCAGGAATATGTGGCGGGCGAGAACAGATGGATCAGCCGTCTGGAGGAGGTCGCCGGCAGGGTCACCTCGCAGTTGGCCACCATGGGGATGCCAAACGTGAGGTACACCCCTGAGCGCAGCGGGACCATCAACACCAAGCTGACTCTGTTCTTCGAGGGCATCCTTGGAGCCTTGGCTTATCTTCACTCCAGCAGAGCGGCCACGTTGGCCGGGGAAGCCCGGCGACTTTGTCGTGGGGTCATGACCAAGGTCCTCACCAAGATGGCGTACTGGAATCCCGACCTCGACTTCGGTGCCACGATGGATAGCTTGCCGGAGGGTACTGACCTCACGGTGCTCAAGGAGCGCATCAAGCCCGTCATCAGCAGCATCGACGAAATCAAGAGGGTGGAAGGCCAGCGCCGGGATTAGGCATCCCGTTCTTCACCGCCGCTGCAGGTTCACGACCAAGACAAATTTCATCTTTAGTTAGAACCGCAGCAATGATGTGATGTAATATAACTTTGCAATAATTTTAATTTCGTGCACATTATTTCCCCGTTCAATTCCTCTTTGTATGCACGCCCTACGTCGATTGGGTAGGCTCGCTGGCGCGGAAGCCCCTAGCGGCGTTTTGGGGACAGATCCCCATGGGCCTGCTGGGTACACGTGCTGCCGGGCGAGCCACCTTTCCGTTCTGAACGCGGCCGCTCGAATTGTCGAGCTTGACTCGAGTCAGAATCGAGGGTGTTGTTGATCGCGGAAGGCTACTCTGCCATTCTCGACGCAGCCGCTTGAGCTGTTGAGTGGACTCGAAACAGGGCAAGGGCGTCGCCGATCGTGGAAGAGCCCCCTGGCGTGCAGGTTTCTCATACAAAGGCGTGACATCTCCGGGGGGAATAACCTCATATAAGAAGGATAGAACAAATAAGGGCTCAGTGCAACTTAGCTTCTGTTTGTAGTCGCTCGAGCGCTGATCTTCCGGCCTCCTTCCCTCTCCAAGAGCCACGAAGACGAAGGAGTGCTGGGCTGATTGCTAGAGCCGATTCTCACAACTGCGCCCCCTACCTGGCGTGCCAAAGATGTCAGTGGGAAACGACACCTATGGGATCACAAGAATCCCTACTACGGTTAGCGGGACGCGGGGTCGTGGGAAGAGCGGATCTAACAGGTAGCCCACAGTTCGTTTATCCAGGTTCGGGTCGCGAGGATGCGTAAAACCCTACTCCTGCTTTGGTGGATTGTATATCTGTGTCCTTGAGCTAGCTATGGGGCGTGAGGAGCTCCAAAAAGCTGAATCCCTCTCCTGGTCGCCTCGGGCCTCCTTTTATAGAAAAAAGGGTTGCCATAGTGGCACACAGGAGGTGGAAAGGGTACAGTGATGCGAGGTTATCCCTCGCATTACATGACAAGGCGCATTTAATGCGTCTTGCTTAGGTGTCCTTGCTTTATCGGGGACGGGGGAGAAACCTGTCTCGTCCGTCGCCGCTCCTTCTTGTGTCGACACGCGCCCTGGCCAGCGACGCCTGTGATGCCACATAGGTAGGCAGGCAGCTGAGGTGGCGCAGTGCTGGGTCTTCACGAAGATCTGCATGCTGCCATGCAGGTGCCTGCCCAACTGGTTGGGTCGGCTGCTGCATGCATGCGGTGGTGGAGGTTTAGTCGGCGTGGACCTGATGGTGGCCCTGCGGGTATCCTCGGTAAGGGCCTTGCCGGGGCCCCGACAAGGGTCTTGTCGAGGCGCCTGCTGTCATCCCCGGCAAGGCGCTTGCCGGGGGCCTTGTGGTCTTCCTCGGCTGGGATCCCGCCAAGGGTTTTCATTTCTTTAGTGTGTATCTGATCTTGGATGTCTTCACGAAGATCTGCATGTCACCATGGGGATGTCTCCCGAATCCTTGCCCTTTGGGGGCAGTGGACTCAAGGGTTATTTGCTCCGGAGGCACGGGGCGAGTTGCTGCGGCAAGGGTCTTGCCGGGGCTGCCAGAACTGTCTCCCGGCAAGGATCTTGCTGGGGGAGTCTGCTTCGTCCCCTTTGCTCTTCGTGGTCTTGGCCTTGGCATCGTTCTAGTTCTCTTGAGCTTCAGTCTTACCCTGGCTCACCTCCCTTGCCTTGCTTGGTGTGGTGGTGTCCGCGACTCAGACTGCCCGTGCACAGTTATAGGGGTACAAAAAGTGTACCCCTCTTTTTGTACACCGACATTCACCTAGCAAAGTGCGAAGTAGCTAGCAGCCCCCCTCCTCCCTCGTGTCAGCATGAAGGGAATCCTAAGCTATATATGAATGCATGCCCCCCAACCGAGGTTTGCCGTAACAAAGTGCGAAGTAGCTAGCATCCCCCTCCCTCGTGTCGGCACGAAGGGAATCCTAAGCTATGAATGCATGCCCCCAACCGAGGTTCCCCTAGAAAAGTGTGAAGTAGAGCTAGCAGCCCCCTCCCTCATGTCGGCCCGAAGGGATTCCTAAGCTATGAATGCATGCCCCCAAACCGAGGTTCACCTAGCAAAGTGCGAAGTAGCTAGTAGCCCCCCTCCCTCGTGTCGGCACGAAGGGAATCCTAGCTAAGCTATGAATGCATGCCCTCCCCCCAACCGAGGTTCACCCTAGCAAAGTGCTAAGTAGCTAGCAGCCACCCCTCCCTCGTGTCGGCACGAAGGGAATCCTAGGCTATGAATGCACATGCCCCCCCAACCGAGGTTCACCTAGCAAAGTGTGAAGTAGCTAGTAGCCCCCCTCATGTCGGCACGAAGGGAATCCTAAGCTATGAGCATGCCCCTCCCTCCCAACCGAGGTTCACCTAGAAAAGTGCGAAGTAGCTAGCAGCTCCCACCCCCTCGTGTCGCCACAAAGGGAATCCTAATTAAGCTATGAATGCATGCCCCCAACCGAGGTTCACCTAGCAAAGTGCGATGTAGCAACCCCCCTACACACACTTTTATTCGGCGGGCCAGAGAGGCATATATCTCACCAAGATGGATCATAAAATGGACCAAGAATAATCCACCTTGGTCTTACAACCTCTCTCTTGTTGTTGGTCAAAGTGATGGCCATCCATGCGACCCCGGAGATGGTCTAGCTCGCCAATAATCACACAAGTAGCTAGTCCTCGAAGACAACCACTGCATGCGTGTGGCCCAAACATATGTATGGAGAGGTGTGTTTTTGAGTAACAATGAACAACTTTGATGTGGCACCGTGATTTCAAGCTAGAAATCCCCACACTGAGTGAGGGTTAGGTTGACGATGCATATGTATGTTACACCACACTTCAAGACAACGACGGGGATTCATATATGCATGCATGCGTGCATAGTATATGCGCTCAAACTTAATTAGGTATGAATCTCAGCATGACCTATACTACGATAACACTAACCAAATGAAGAATCCTCCATGGTAACCTATCTTGTTGTTGGTCAAGGTGATCATGGATGTCCACACGGGCCCATGAATATATAGGCTTGTCGCCGATAACCACACGGGGGAGTATATCGTTCGAAGGCAACCACTACATGCATATGTATGGAGGTGATGCGTGAATGCATGTTTGAATACACAACATTGATCTGGTGCATGTGTCAAAAATCGCACACTAGCTCCCCACACAGAGCGAGATTGGTTCATGATGGTGTCGTTGTACTAGCCACTTCGACTCGATGGGAGGGATTCATGCATATGCATGCATATGTGTGTGCTCAAAGTGTATCATGCATGTCATCCTAGAGCAAAAATAATAATCCCCTCCTAAGTCAAATTAACCTCTCTTGTTGTTAGGCAAAAAGAAGTGATGGACCAAGCGAGCCCACAGATGGAAAGCATCGATATCACTGATAACCGCTTAAGTGGGTGCGAGAGGACAACCACCACTGCTTTGCATGTGGGCCAAACATATATATGTTGAATACCCAAAATGCACAACTTTGATGTGCCACATGCCTCAAAAACTCTAAACCATGCACCCACACAGAGCGAGGTTCATATCAAGCGTACTACATATGATGGCCTCCTTTCCCCCTCTTCACCGCATACTATATGCTCCTGCCGTAATATATGTACAACCCAAAAGAATCCTCATCGATGGTGAAATTAATTAACCTCTCCCAATGTAGGTCAAAGTGATGCATGCATGCATGCATCGACGATGGCTTCATGGGACCACAGATGGAAGCATCACACGTGAGTGTCCTAGCTAGGATATATATGCATGTGGCCCAAAAAGGTGTTGTGTGATGTTTGAATAACCAATTTCACAATTTTGATGTGGCACGTGCCTCGGTAACCAAAAAGTCCCGACATTGAGTGAGGTGTACTTGTTCATGGACGCATACGTATAGTATATATGCTAGTCCCCTCCCACCTCTTCGAGGCGTACTATATACCATCATAACACAAACAAAAAAGATTATACCTTGCTGGTCAAATTAACCTCACTGCTGGCTGTTCATCAAAGTGATGGACGACGACCTCGCGGGCCCACAGAAAGCGTCACATGCAAGTATCGAGTGTCGTGTAGGACAACCATCGACTGCATGTGGCCAAAACATTTATGTATGAAAGGGTTGTGTAATGTTTTAAATAACGATTTCACGACTCTGATGTGGTGATGACCCACAAGTATAGGGGATCTATTGTAGTCCTTTCTATAAGTAAGAGTGTCGAACCCAACGAGGAGCAGAAGGAAATGATAATCGGTTTCCAGCAAGGTATTCTCTGTAAGTACTGAAATAAGTGGTAACAGATAGTTTTGTGATAAGATAATTTGTAACGAGCAACAAGTAACAAAAGTAAATAAGGTGCAGCAAGGTGGCCCAATCCTTTTTGTAGCAAAGGACAAGCCTGGACAAACTCTTATATGATGTAAAGCGCTCCCGAGGACACATGGGAATATCGTCAAGCTAGTTTTCATCACGTTCATATGATTCGCGTTCGGTACTTTGATAATTTGGTATGTGGGTGGACCGGTGCTTGGGTGCTGCCCTTACTTGGACAAGCATCCCACTTATGATTAACCTCTATTGCAAGCATCCGCAAATACAACAAAAGTATTAAGGTAAACCTAACCATAGCATGAAACATATGGATCCAAATCATCCCCTTACGAAGCAACGCATAAACTAAGGTTTAAGCTTCTATCACTCTAGCAACCCATCATCTACTTGTTACTTCCCAATGCCTTCCTCTAGGCCCAAACAATGGTGAAGTGTCATGTAGTTGACGTTCACATAACACCACTAGAGGAGAGACAACATACATCTCATCAAAATATCGAACGAATACCAAATTCACATGACTACTAATAGCAAGACTTCTCCCATGTCCTCAGGAACAAAAGTAACTACTCACAAAGCATAAAAATGTTCATAATCAGAGGGGTATTAATGTGCATATAGGATCTGAACATATGATCTTCCACCAATTAAACCAACTAGCATCAACTACAAGGAATAATTAACACTACTAGCAACCTACTAGCACCAATCCCGGACTTGGAGACAAGAATTGGATACAAGAGATGAACTAGGGTTTTGAGATGAGATGGTGTTGATGAAGATGTTGATGGAGTTGCCCTCTCCCGATGAGAGGAGCGTTGGTGATGACGATGGCGATGATTTCCCCCTCCGGGAGGGAAGTTTCCTCGGCAGAACAGCCCCGCCAGAACCCTAGATTGGATCCGCCAAGGTTCCGCCTCGTGGCGGCGGAGTTTCGTCCGAGAAGATGGCTTATGATTTTTTTCCATGGAAAGAGTCCATATAGCAGAAGATGGTCACCGGAGGCCACCAGGGGGCCCACGAGGTAGGGGGCGCGCCCAGGGGGTAGGGCATGCCCCCACCCTCGTGGGCAGGGTGTGGCCCCCCTGGTGAAGTTCTTGCACTCAATGTTTTTATATATTTGGAAAACATCATCCGTGAAGTTTCAGGATTTTTGGAGCTGTGCAGAATAGGTCTCTAATATTTGCACCTTTTCCAGCTAGAATCCTAGCTGCCGACATTCTCCCTCTTTATGAAACCTTGTAAAATAAGAGAGAATAGGCATAAGTATTGTGACATAATGTGTAATAACAGCCCATAATGCAATAAATATTGATATAAAAGCATGATGCAAAATGGACGTATCAACTCCCCCAAGCTTAGACCTCGCTTGTCCTCAAGCGAAAAGCCGAAATCGAAAAATATGTCCACATGTTTAGAGATGAAGGTGTCGATAAAAATAAAATACGGACATGAGGGCATCATGATCATTCTTAGAACAACAA
Organism: Triticum urartu; assembly: GCF_003073215.2. Taxonomy (NCBI): domain Eukaryota; kingdom Viridiplantae; phylum Streptophyta; class Magnoliopsida; order Poales; family Poaceae; genus Triticum; species Triticum urartu. The sequence goes on along the minus strand of NC_053022.1, from coordinate 414,298,571 downwards.
CTTATATAATTCTTGGCATATGATATCTTATGCTAGAGTAATAATTCAGTCACAATATCAAGTATGAATCATAAACTTCATTGAAAACTAACAAACTATAATCTCAGTCATTGAAGGAATTGCAATTTATCATAACATAGGAAAGAGTCAATGTATAAGAGCCTTTTAGCAAGTCCACATACTCAACTATCATATAGTCTTTCACAATTGCTGACACTCACACAATACTTATGGGTATGGAGTTTTAGTCGGACACAGAGAAAGATAGGGGCTTATAGTTTTTGCCTCCTAACATTTTACCTCAAGGGTAATGTCAACAGTAATAGTTCATGAGAACTCACATCCAATTAGCCATATATACCAGGATCTTTCCAACATATTGTGCTTGCCAAAGGATAAAATGTAAAAAGGAACGGTGAAGATCACCATGACTCTTATGCAATGTAGGAGATAAAAGTAAAAGATAGGCCCTTCGCAGAGGGAAGCAAAGGTTGTCATGCGCTTTTATGGTTGGATGCACAAAATCCTAATGCGAAAGAACATCACTTTATATTGCCACTTGTGATATGGACCTTTATTATGCAGTCTGTCGCTTTTATTACTTCCATATCACACGATCGTATAAAGCTTATTTCTTCCACACCAATCAATCATACATATTTAGAGAGCAATTTTTATTGCTTGCAGCGATGACAACTTACTTGATGGATCTTACTCAATCCATAGGTAGGTATGGTGGAATCTCATGGCAAAACTGGTTTAAGGGTGTTTGGAAGCACAAGTAGTATCTCTACTTGGTGCAATGAATTTGGCTAGCATGAGGGGGAAAGGCAAGCTCAACATGTTGGAGGATCCAAGACAATATAATTTATCTCAGATGTAAGGAAACATAACCCATTACGCTGTCTTCCTTGTCCAATGTCAACTCTTTAGCATGTCATATTTTAATGAGTGCTCACAATCATAAAAGATGTCCAAGATAGTATTTTATATGTGAAGACCTCTCTTTCTTTATTACTTCCTATTAATTGCAACGATGACCAAAACTATGTTTGTCAACCCTCAATAACTTTTATTCATCATACTCTTTCTATGTGAACTCATTACTCTCCATAAGAGTCACATGATCTCTTTGTTTCTTTTTATTTCTTTCTTTTTTCTTTTATTTACTTAGGATCATGGCAAAATAATCAAGCCCTTGACTCAACACTAATCTTTATTATATAGCTCACGGACTCGATTACACAGAAGGATAATAAAGCAAAACTCACAACTAGATCATAGTAAGAACTTTTATTCTACTAGATAAAGATATTACCAAAAGGATCAAACTAAGAAAAATGGTAAAAATAAAAGTGATGGTGATACGATACCAGGGCACTCCCCCAAGCTTGGCAGTTGCCAAGTGGAGTGCCCGTACCCATGTGATTATGTCTCTCTTTTCGGGGATGGTGATTTGATGTTCTTGGCGATGATGCCCCTCAAGATATGATTCTCCTCCTCAAGCTTGTTGACTTGCTGCTTGGGGTCCATTATTTCCTTTCAGAGTTTTCCTGTAACAGCCAAAACTCCCTGCACCCAAGGGTGCTGCATAGCTGCGGGAGAACCAGTGACACTCTTTTTCATATTCTCATAAGAAAGAAATCTAACATTGGAAGGGATAACCAAGTTTGGAATAGCTGAGCTCTGCAGTTCTCCCATTGTGAATCCAGCTTGGAGGCGGGAAGTGACTTCTTGATCCTCTTCCATGCCATCTATCCTCTTCAAATCAGCCTCCATCTCTTCCTCCGTTGCTGGCCCAAAGGGGTCAACATGATCGTCTGTTGTTGATCTCGGTGCCGGATGAGACACCCGGCTCTCCCCGACTGACTCTTGCGAAGACATCCTGCTCTAATCTGCAGCAGCAACAACTCGAAACACAAACATGAGATAATTGCGTGATACGGGAGTCAAAACCCCCGGGAGATTATATAATGAATTTTTACCGACCAAAATACGTGTCCCATAAGAAAACGGAGTCCAGAGAGCACACGAGGTAGGGGGGCACACCCAGGGGGGTAGGGCGCGCCCTCCACCCTCGTGGAGCCCTCGTGTCCTTTCCAGACTGCTGCTTATTTTTCTATTTTTCTAAATATTCCAAAACGGAGAAATATTGCCTTAAAAACTGTTTTGGAGTCGGTTTACTTACTGTACCACATACCTATTCCTTTTCGGAGTCTGAAACGTTCCAGAAAGTGTCCTTTATGTATTCCTCCGGGGTTACGGTTTCAATAACATTGGTTTCAACATTTATGGGATTACCTGAGATATAGTGTTTGATTCTTTGACCGTTCACCACCTTCGGATTTGTGCCTTCGAAGTTGTTGATTTTTATGGCACCGGAACGGTAGACCTCCTCGATAACATAAGGACCCTCCCATTTAGAGAGAAGTTTTCCTGCAAAAAATCGTAAACGAGAGTTATATAGCAATACATAATCACCTACGTTAAACTCACGCTTTTGTATCCTTTTATCATGCCACCTTTTAACCTTTTCTTTAAACAACTTGGCATTTTCGTAGGCCTGGGTTCTCCATTCATCAAGTGAGCTAATATCAAATAACCTCTTCTCATCGGCAAGTTTAAAATCATAATTAAGTTCTTTAATAGCCCAATAAGCCTTGTGTTCTAGTTCAAGAGGTAAGTGACATGCTTTTCCATAGACCATTTTGTACGGAGACATACCCATAGGATTTTTATATGCAGTTCTATAGGCCCATAATGCATCATCAAGTTTCTTGGACCAATTCTTTCTGGACCTATTAACAGTCTTTTGCAAAATTAATTTGAGTTCTCTATTACTCAATTCTACTTGACCACTAGACTGAGGGTGATAAGGAGATGCAATTCTATGATTACCATCATATTTAGCAAGCATTTTACGGAAAGCACCATGAATAAAATGTGAGCCACCATCAGTCATTAAATATCTAGGGACTCCAAACCTTGGAAAAATAACTTCTTTAAGCATTTTAATAGAAGTGTTATGATCAGCACTACTAGTTGGAATAGCTTCTACCCACTTAGTAACGTAATCAACAGCAACTAAAATATGGGTATAACCATTAGAGGAAGGAAAAGGTCCCATATAGTCAAAGCCCCAAACATCAAATGGTTCAATAACAAGTGAATGATTCATAGGCATTTCTTGATGTCTACTAATATTACCAATTCTTGGACATTCATCACAAGATAAGACAAACTTATGGGCATCCTTGAAGAGAGTAGGCCAATAAAAACCAGATGGCAGTACCTTATGTGCAGTTCTATCTCCAGCATGGTGTCCTCCATAAGCTTCGGAGTGACACTTGCGTAGGATCTGTTCCTGTTCATGCTCAGGTACACAACGTCTAATAACACCATCTACTCCTTCTTTATAAAGATGTGGGTCATCCCAAAAGTAATGCCTCAAATCATAAAAGAACTTTTTCTTTTGCTGGTATGTGAATCTAGGTGGTATATACTTAGCAACAATGTAACTAGCATAGTCAGCATACCATGGAGCAGTATGAGAAGTATTTATGACATTTAATTGCTCATCAGGAAAGCTATCATCAATAGGTAGTGGGTCATCAAGCACATTTTCTAACCTAGACAAGTTGTCTGCAATGGGGTTCTCAGCTCCTTTTCTATCAACAATATGTAAATCAAATTCTTGTAGCAAGAGAACCCATCTAATAAGTCTAGGTTTAGCATCTTTCTTTTCCATAAGATATTTAATAGCAGCATGATCAGTGTGAATAGTTACTTTAGAATCGACAATATAAGGTCTAAACTTATCATAGGCAAATACAACTGCTAAGAATTCCTTTTCAGTAGTAGCATAATTTCTTTGAGCATTGTCTAGAGTTTTACTAGCATATTAAATAACATTTAGTTTCTTATCAAATCTTTGTCCTAGAACAGCACCTACAGCATAATCACTAGCATCGCACATAATTTCAAAGGGTAAATTCCAATCAGGTGGCTGAACAATAGGCACAGAGATCAATGCTTTCTTAAGTATTTCAAATGCTTCTACACAATCATTATCAAATACAAATGGTATATCTTTTTGTAATAAATTAGTCAGAGGCCGAGAGATTTTTGAGAAGTCCTTGATGAACCTCCTATAAAAACTGGCATGACCAAGAAACTTCTTATACCTTTGATGTCCTTGGGACATGGCATCTTTTCAATAGCATCAACCTTGGCTTTATCAACTTCAATACCTCTTTCAGAAACTTTATGCCCTAGGACAATACCTTCATTAACCATAAAGTGGCACTTTTCCCAATTCAAGACAAGATTAGTTTCTTCACATCTTTGCAAAACTCGATCAAGGTTGCTCAAACAATCATCAAAAGAAGATCCATAGACGGAAAAGTCGTCGATGAAAACCTCACAAATCTTTTCACAAAAGTCAGAGAATATAGCCATCATGCATCTTTGAAAGGTAGCAGGTGCATTACATAAACCAAAAGGCATACATCTATAAGAAAAAGTACCAAAAGGGCATGTAAACGTAGTCTTTGATTGATCTTTGGCTGACACAGGTATTTAAGAGAAACCAGAATAACCATCTAGAAAGCAAAAATGTGTATGTTTGGATAATCTTTATAGCATTTGGTCGATAAAAGGTAAGGGGTAATGATCTTTTTTAGTATCCATATTTAATTTGCGGAAATCAATTACCATCCTATAACCAGTAATGATTCTTTGAGGAATCAATTCATCTTTATCATTAGGAACAACAGTAATACCTCCCTTATTAGGGACACAATGGACAGGACTTACCCACTTACTATCAGCAACGGGATAAATTATACCTGCCTCAAGGAGCTTTAGTATCTCCTTTCTTACCACTTCTTTCATTTTAGGATTCAGTCGGCGTTGATGATCACGAACTGGTTTAGCATCTTCTTCCAAATTAGTTTTATGTTGACATAGAGTGGGACTAATGCCCTTAAGATCATCAAGAGTATACCCAGTAGCAGCACGATGCTTCTTCAGAGTTTTTAATAATCTCTCTTCTTCATGTTCTGAAAGGTTAACACTAATAATAACAGGGTATATCTTTTTCTCATCAAGATAAGCATATTTAAGAGTATCAGGTAACGGTTTAAGCTCAAACACGGGATCACCCTTGGGTGGAGGAGGATCCCCTAGGATTTCAAAAGGTAAATTGTTTTTCAGAATAGGTTCCCGTTTAAAGAATACTTCATCTAATTCCCTTCTTTCATTCATAAACATATCATTTTCATGGTCTAGCAAATATTGTTCTAAAGGATCACTAGGAGGTACGGCAATAGAAGCAAGACCAATAATTTCATCCTTACTAGGTAATTCTTCTTCACGGTGTTGTCTACTAAATTTAGAAAAATTAAATTCATGAGTCATATCATCTGAACTGACAGTAACAACATCCCTTTTGCAATCTATGGTAGCATTAACAGTATTTAAGAAGGGTCTACCAAATATAATGGGGCAAAAACTATCTTGTGGGGAACCAAGAACAAGAAAATCAGCAGGATATTTAGTTTTCCCACACAAGACTTCAACATCTCTAACAATTCCCATTGGTGAAATAGTATCTCTATTAGCAAGTTTAATTGTGACATCAATATCTTCTAACTCAACGGGTGCAATGTCATGCATAATTTCTTTGTATAAGTCAATAGGTATTGCACTAGCACTAGCACCCAGATCACACAAGCCATGATAACAATGATCTCCTATTTTAACAGAAATAACAGGCATGCCTACCACAGGTCTAGGTTTATCTATATCACAGGGTTTAGTAATTCTAGCAGTTTCATTACAGAAATAAATAACATGCCCATCTATATTATCAGACAAGAGATCTTTAACAATAGAAATATTAGGTTCAACTTTAGCTTGCTCAGGAGGTGTATATGTTTTAATATTGCTTTTACGAACCACAGTTGAAGCTTTAGCATGATCCTTTATCCTAACAGGGAAAGGTGGTTTCTCAACATAAGTAGGAACAATAGGATCATTATAAGTAATAGTCTTTTCTTCAACTTTAATAGGTGCAGCTACTTTTACTTCTATGGGAGGATGATATTTAAACCACTTCTCCTTGGGGAGATCAACATAAGCAACAAAAGATTCAAAGAAAGAAGCTACTATCTCAGAGTCAAGTCCATATTTAGTGCTAAATTTACGAAAATATCGGTATCCATAAAAGATTTAACACAATCAAAACTAGGTGTTATACCTGACTCCTTACCATTTTCGAGGTCCCAATCTTCGGAGTTGCGTTTAATTCTTTCCAATAAATCCCATTTGAATTCAATAGTCTTCATCATAAAAGAGCCAACACAAGAAGTATCAAGCATGGTGCGATTATTACCAGAAAGCCGAGCATAAAAATTTTGAATAATCATTTCTCTTGAGAGCTCATGATTGGGCATGAATATAACATTGATTTAAGCCTCCCCCAAGCTTGAGCGATGCTTTCTCCTTCGCGAGGTCAAAAATTATATATATAATTGCGATCACGATGAACAAGATGCATAGGATAAAACTTTTGATGAAATTCCAATTTCAATCGTTTGTAGTTCCAAGACTCCATATCATCACATAGCCTATACCATGTCGATGCATCTCACATCAAAGATAAAGGGAAGACCTTCTTCTTAACAACATCTCCGGGTACACCTGCAAGCTTAAATAATCCACAAACTTCATCCACATATATTAGATGCTCATCCGGATGTTTTGTTCCATCTCCTAAAAAAGGATTAGCTAGCAGTTTTTCTACCATACCCAAAGGAATTTCAAAGCAAGCATTTTCATTTTCAGTAGGTTGAGGAGCAACTCTTTGCTCTACAGGTCGGGGTGAAGAAACCCCGAACAAGCCCCTCAGAGGATTACTTTCCATAGTAACAAGTGACAGTAAATTTCAGCACACTATATAAATTTTTCCTTACCAAATTCCACCTACCAAAGGCGCTTCACTCCCCGGCAACGGCGCCAGAAAAGAGTCTTGATGACACTCAAGTATAGGGGATCTATCATAGTCCTTTCAATAAGTAAGAGTGTCGAACCCAACGAGGAGCAGAAGGAAATGATAAGCGGTTTCCAACAAGGTATTCTCTGCAAGTACTGAAATAAGTGGTAACAGATAGTTTTGTGATAAGATAATTTGTAACGAGCAACAAGTAACAAAAGTAAATAAGGTGCAGCAAGGTGGCCCAATCCTTTTTGTAGCAAAGGACAAGCCTGGACAAACTCTTATATGATGTAAAGCGCTCCCGAGGACACATGGGAATATCGTCAAGCTAGTTTTCATCACGTTCATATGATTCGCGTTTGGTACTTTGATAATTTGGTATGTGGGTGGACCGGTGCTTGGGTGCTGCCCTTACTTGGACAAGCATCCCACTTATGATTAACCTCTATTGCAAGCATCCGCAA